>NW_026108976.1:0-155168 GCF_024516045.1 Bombus affinis | reverse complement strand
AACACGCGATACAATTATCGGTTCGCGGTTGCAAGTTCGAGCTCGGTGGGATACGTTTCGCGGTGCGATTCACGTCGGAACGATTGTACCAGATGTCGAGAAGTTCGGATTCGCTATTACGGCCAACTACCAACGGTCACTTCGGAATGGCGTCTCTCGCTCGTCTCGCGGCTCACGACAGAATTGAATGAATTTGTGTCGCGATGATGCTCCTTAGGAAAACTGTGCTTGGGTGTGTCTAAGGATACGAAATCATCGGATTCGTTGAGAAAAGCGTTAGTTCAGAGGGTGAGGGAAATGGACGTCGCTGTCAATTGGCTAAATCGTGAGTTGGTGGTTGGAAAGAGATGGCAACTGCCCTTGAGAGAAAGTTGCTAGCGAGGAGCGTCGTACGTGAGGAAAAGCAGATTTCCGTAGTGGGTGGTATGTGTAGGGACTATTGAGACAAAGGCTATCTGTTCCTTTAGAGAATCTTAGCTGCATGGATCCTAAGATTTATTGCGGGTCCTTAGGCTCGCTGTAAATATTCGGAGAGAGTGTATCGACATCTGGCAATCATCTGTTCGCAAGGTAGAGTCCTTGTGTAGCGAGGCACGGGACAGAAACCGTTGGGAAGTTTGCTGTCGAGTGCCGCTACAGTACCCCCTTACCAGTGACAACGTTTATCTTTTTTTCTTACATCTCGCAGGTAGTTATGACCTATTATCTTATCGCAGACCCGCCTGAAAGCGATCAGGAAAGCGAACTCTCCTGCCCGCGCGCGTGGTGTGATGAACTCCTGAGTCATCTTCGCTTTGCTGTGCCTGCTCGGCGTTTTGCGTAGTTGTGGTTTTGCGCGGTATAAACGTAACGAGGGTTTCTGCGCTGGTTTCTCGTTGCTGTTGTTCAATGTCGTCGGATACAATAAAAGCGGGTTTCAAACGATCTATGGAGACTATTACGTTTTTATTGTTTATTTTGACGGTGAAGGTCTTTGTTCCACGCTGTATAACCTGGTAAGGTCCGTCGTAAGGCGGTTGTAACGGGCCACCGCTCGCGTCGTGGCGTACGAATACGTATGGTGATGTTTCGAGCTCGCGGAACACGAAAGTTTTCTTGTCGCCGTGTCGCGTAATCGAACGAGGCCTGATTTTCTCAATTCGCTCCTTTAAACGGTTCGCGAATTCCGAGTTGGGCTGTTGCTTTGTCGGTGCGAAAAATTCTGTCGGCAATCGTATGCCGGTGCCGTAAACCATTTCAGCGGCCGTCGCGTTCAGGTCCTCCTTGATAGCGGTTCTTATGCCAAGTAAAACAATTGGTAGGATTTCTACCCAGTTGCTCGTATTGTGACATTTTATTGCTGCCTTTAATTGCCGATGTAAACGCTCTACCATCCCGTTGGACGCGGGGTGATAGGCTGTCGTGCGTAGATGCTTAATGCCGAGCAACCGGCACAGTTCGTTAAATAAGTTTGATTCGAATTGGCGTCCTTGGTCGGTTGTTATTTTTGCAGGCACGCCAAAACGAGCTATCCATGTAGAAAGGAGGGCCGAGGCAACGGTTGTCGCTTCCATGTCGGCGATGGGGATGGCTTCAGGCCAACGCGAGAAACGGTCTATGCACGTTAGACAATATCGGTAGCCTTGCGAATATTGCATCGCGATAATGTCTATGTGTACGTGCTCGAACCGGCCTGCTGTTGTTTCGAACGTTCCGACGGGTGAGGATACGTGCCTGGTGACTTTGCATCGTTGACACGGGATACATTGTCGTGCCCAAGTCCGGCAATCTTTGTTTACGGACGGCCAAATGAAACGCGACGTCACCAACTTTTGCGTGGCACGTATCCCTGGGTGGGAAAGTCCGTGGAGCGAATTGAATACGTCGCGCCGCAAAGATTTCGGTACGTACGGTCTTACAATGTCGGCTGATACGTCGCAGTATATTTCTGCGTCGTAACCGGGAAAGCGTATCTTCTTTAACCGTAACGCGGTTGTACCGGAGTTGACGATATCGCTTAGTTCGTTGTCGTTTTCTTGCGCGGCGGCGAGAGTTTGATGGTCCACGGCCTTCCCTATTGCTTCGATGCGCGACAGAGCGTCGGCTACGTTATTATCTAGCCCCTTTATGTAACGTATATCTGTGCTGAATTGACCGATGTAGTCTAGGTATCGGAATTGTCGCGGCGAACACTTTTCTAACTTTTGTCTGAACGCGTAGGTAAGAGGTTTGTGGTCGGTATATACTACGAAGTTTCTGCCTTCTAAAGCGTGTCGGAAGTGTTTGATTGCGGTGTATATTGCGAGTAGTTCGCGATCGTACGCGCTATATTTTTGCTGCGCGGGGGTCAGAGATTTCGTAGCGAACCCTAGCGGTTGCCATTCGCTATTCGCGTGTTGTTGTAATACCGCTCCCACGGCGTAGTCGGACGCATCTACCGAGAGGCTGATAGGCGCACCTGGTATCGGATGCGCCAGCATCGTGGCATCCGCGAGAGCGCGTTGCGATTCGCGAAAGCTGTTATCCGCCTGTTCCGACCACTCTATGGGCGCGTTGCCCTTTTTCGCGCCTTTTAACAAATCATTGAGCGGCTTGAGTGTTTTTGCGGCCCCCGGTATAAAACGTCGGTAGAAGTTTATCATACCGAGGTACCTACGTAGCTGCTTAGCGTTCGCGGGTTTCGACAATTTTATAATCGCTTCGACGCGTTCGGGCGGCGGTTTAATTCCGTCGGAGTTTACCGAGTATCCGAGGAAAGTAATTTCGTGCACGCCGAATTCGCATTTCGTGGGGTTTATCACGACGCCGTAATTATTGAGGCGGTCGAACAGAATTTTCAAATGTTCGCGATGTTGACTTTCGTCGTCCGATGCTATTAGGAAATCATCGATGTACGCGTAGACGAAATCGAGCCCACGTGTGATTTCGTCGACGAATCGCTGACATGTTTGCGCGGCGTTCCGAAGCCCAAACATCATGTTTGTTGCTTCGAAGAGGCCGAACGGTGTTGCTATCGCGGTTTTTTCGATGTCCTCGGGCGCGATCGGAATTTGATGGTACGCGCGGACGAGATCGATCTTTGAGAAGATTCGCTTACCAAACAGATAATGCGCGAAGTCTTCGATATGCGGCGGTGAGTACCTGTCGGGTACGGTGCGGGCGTTCAACGCGCGGTAGTCGCCGCATGGTCGCAGGTTTCCGTCCTTTTTCGGCACTACGTGCAGAGGTGATGCCCACGGGCTTTTCGATGGTCGCATCACACCCTGCTCGATCATGAGCTCGAATTCCTCCTTTACCTGTTTAAGTCGATCAGGTGCGAGACGGCGGGGTTTGTTGTAGACCGGCGGGCCAGGCGTGGTTTCGATGTGGTGTACCACGCCGTGTCGAGTCTTCTCTTTTCCAAAAATCGGTGGGCGGGTGAGGTCCGGGAATTCTGCCAGGAGTTGGTGATATGGTGATTCGCCGATAATGGTCTTAACGGACACTTCGTCTGTCGTGTCGGTGTATCCCCTCGATGACATTCGAGTTGCCGTGTCGGTGAGGCTTTTGTTTCGCGCGTCCACGAGCAACCCGTAATGGCTTAGGAAGTCCATGCCGATGATGGGGGTTTGCACGTCGGCTACCGTAAAGTTCCATCTGAATGCTCTGCGTAGGGACAGGTTTAGCTCCATCGCTAAAGTGCCGTACGTTGCGATGCGCGTCCCATTGGCAGCGAATAGTTCATACGGTGTTTTCTTTACGTCCGTGGATAGCCTGCTTCGGGGATAAACGCTGATATCAGCACCGCTGTCAACTAAGAATGAAGTCTTCGTTCTCTGGTCCAGAACAAAGATGCGGCGAGATCCTAAGCCGTTGTCGTTCGCCGCTTTTACGGACGGCTGGTGTCGTTTCCCGACTTCCACTTACAAGGGGCGTTACATTTCCTGGCGCGATCGCCAAACCTCGCATGATAGAAGCACATTCCGTCCTGGCGCGGGTTATCTCGCGAACGCGAACGGCGGCGGGGTCGGGTGAGAGAATTCGAGCGTCTTCGTGGTCGACGATGCCCGTCGATTCTCATAGCCTTCATTCCGTCTAGCGCCATATTTTGACCTGTTGAATGATACACTATAAATGTCGCCCACTTTTCCTCATCATCTTGTTACAAGTATCGTGTTAAAGATGTAGTCCTCAAAGTGTTTTTTTAATCGTCTACAATCCCAGATGAAAGGAGAACTATCGTATTACGTTCTCTTAGAGCAATTGAAAAATAACTCTCATACTTGCGATCGAAACATTCAATCTGCTAGTTTCAGACCCGTTAATGGCACCAGTACCATGCCCTCGACATTCGGAATATGGTAGGGTGAAATTGAATTACGGTTTTGGAATTTCTCGATCGCAAAGAGAAATGATCGTGATAGAAGGAGTATACCTTGTGTCAGACTCTATCAGTTGAAGTAAATTTACGGAAAACAGAATGCCACGGAAATGTGTCAAGTTTGACATAATCCAATCACATAGATTATTAGAAATATTATAATTATTAAAAATGTAACTCCCTCCGATAATGCACTAGTAAAATCATCTTGTTCCGGTATGCAAGCGATACACAATTTTATAAACTATACTATTATTATTATACTATTCTTTGCATAAGTAAAATACACAAAATTTGGCAAATATCGACAGGCATTTAGAAATCGCCCTACTACTATAGCTCGCACACGGAATTAAAAGGATTGTCATTGCATTCATAGTTGCAGTAGTATTTGCAATAATTGATATTAATGACGTTATGCGAATATTATCCGCCTTGTCGCTGAAAGTGATTATTCGAAATTGCTTCGGACTGAAATGCCGTGAATTCGTTGCGACAGAGAGTAACAGGTGTCATGTTGTAAATACAACGCAGCGGGACGCGACTAAATGTAATTTTATAATAACGACAATCCTGGTCGTACTCGCGACGAGCGAAATGGCGATTGCGATGCGCAGATTTAACGTTGTAAAAATACGTCTGTCATATACATATTCTATGGTGTGCCACGATCAACGGACTGAAACCGATTGCCGATGAAGTATGGCCGAAAAATGGACGATGTATGTATAACTACGTTTCAACGATCTATTCTAATGGGCCACGCAAATTCATTCACGTTCAAATTCGACCAGTCGTGCGAAAAACGCGATTTTATTCTTTTATTCTTAAAGGCGATAATCTGGTTTCATGTATAGAATCAGTACACAATAAAAGCAGCTGATATTACGATATTGATTTATCGTTTTCACGAGTGTTGGATTCTCTGTACCTGTTATAGGAAATTTGCCCAGTTTGATATTATACACGGATATACGATACAGAAAAATTAATAAACTAACTCGATAGTATTTCAGTCTTATGTGTATTGAATGATAAATTTGTTTTTTAGCCGATCTGGAACGAATACCTGAATCACGCTCTAAAACCAATTATATTCATACTAACATACTCCACTGTAATTCTGTTTTAGAATAGTAAAAACTTAGGTCGAATATGAGAGATGTGCTTATTTTGGAGGTTCTCTGTGTACAAACATTAGAACACTTTCCAGAAACTAATGGACAAATACCTTAGAACGAGCTAGCTTATTTCTTAGAACGAGCTAATCCGAGTGATAACAACGGTATTAAAATATATCGATTAATTTCAGGTATATTCTACGAGTTAAATAATGACGTTGATTCCAGCTCATACAATTGTTACGTTTCTGTTTTTATTCATTTTAACAAGACAATGGACAATGCGTTGGAATAAATATTTTTATATTTAATACGAAGGGAAGACATTTCTAACGAAAAAAGATGTATAATTTCAAATAGGATAATCGTATCGACGCAACGTGTATGTATAATGGTAATAACTATATTAAGATAAACCACAAATGAAATATCTTCAAGAGTGTTCTTACGCACCAGCGTATGGGAACATTTTAATCAATAAGATACATATGTATGTAGAAACCAATACCTATATAGAAGCTCCAATACATTCATAGCGTTCTGTACTGCAGATGATATTGCAATGGAAACCGAATGGTGGCCCATTAATTTCGGGATAACCAGAAATTGGTATTCGGAAAGTCCAAGCTATGGTTTAGGTTCCATTAATTATTTACTAGTCGGAACTTGTGAGTTTGAAGCGTGCTCTTTTAGAAAAAAGTTCCTGATGTATTGTCGATGTCGTGTTTACGGATGAACTAGCATTAAGTATCGATAGATGAACATACTATTTCCACGTTTGCAATGCGGAGATATTCCACAGCTTGTGTAACTTTAATTAATGTCTCAGCTTCGATTAAACTTTAAAGCGTTTTGAATGGAATATTCACGCAAGTTCGCAAATGTTGTGTCGAATTATAATGATTTGTAGAACCACGCACAGTGTCGCGAGACGTCGTCCTAACGAAGAAGATGAACGATACATCGCCGCGTCGAAGGAAATGGGGGACTGTTAAGAGGTAACCATTACAGGGAAAATCCGATCCGAAATTCACTTTACGTATATTTATCGACCATATTCTCTGTTATATTCTTTTATGAGCTATGGGATCGTTTAACTTCTCCCTAACGATCGTCTCTGTGTCACAGAAATTGCATCGATGGATCGTTTCCTTGGTGTGTAAAAGCTGAAAATTTTCTGATATGAAAGAGATATTCTCAATGCACGTTCGTAATACGTTGGTAATAAGCTCGTAGATAAAATACTACGATGCATTCAAGCTATTTGAGGCGAGTAAATGCACGATACACTATAGAAACATAATGGCGCTGGTTTCGTAGTTTTTCAAGGCAGGCTGTTTTCTTTGGTCTATAATTTATGGAATGTTCGCGCGGAGCTTCACAAAGCGGGACTCTAAGGCAGAGTTCGCGTGGCTAAAGGGTTTTCTAAAATGTAAATACCGCTTCCTGGAAGTAGACGAACATGCGAAACCACTTAGTACACGAGGTAATCTTTTGGGTATAAATTATTAATCCTTAAATGCATAGTGTCATCATTTGATAATACAACTTTTTTCTTAACATAGCAAACATATGCGAGGCATTGTGAACAGAGATAGACTAAAATATATTTCTTCTGAATGTAAGTTTATGAATAAAATTATTATACTACGCATAGTTCGATCCAAGTAACATAAAAATACTGTCAAATTAGTTTATTTCATTTGTACGTTTGATCATCCTATTGTCTTCGTCTCTTGTTACAGTCAAATGTTTTAAAAATTGTGTTATGCAATCAACGAGATAAATAACTGACTATATCTTCGCGATAATCGACCTGCAATTTGCTTATACCTTTCAGACACGTTATAGCCATCTTTGATAACAAAGTACTTTCCCAAGTAAAAAATTAAAAAAAATAAATGGCGTGAATTCGATAATTTTTCTATGATTTTGTGGTTTGATTATATCTAAGGAGAAGAATCAGGGTTTGACAAATCTATTGCGACCATTTCTCTAACTCTTTAGCTACAGAAGTGTTCCACTTCGCATTCTTCCTTCTGGTAACGCGAAAACTCATCACGACGGATATCTTGAGGTACGAAGTTAATGAGAAACTTTATCCACTTTGTGACAATCTCCAGAATATAACTTTTTCAATTAGGTACAGAATTTGAACTTTCAAATCGAAATTTCCGTTCATTAGTTCGTGTGCAAATGAACCGAACGGAAAGGGACAAGTGCCGTGCTGATGTTGAAGTTCAGCGTCCTACGAAAGTAATTCGTGAAAGTTGCGAACTGCCGAAGAAGTCGAAAAAGTTCTTAAAGGTTCGTGGATAATCTTAATTTAGTTCTAAAGCAGAAAAAACATTTGGATGCGATTAAAATTTCCGCGTGAATATAAAGGGTGATCGTTAGGAATTGATTTCTGCACGATGTCATAACGAAATTGAGAGAACATATAGAACCAAACCGAGCAAATACACCATTGAAATTGGCAAGCACCTGTCGCGTCGATATCGCGACACGCTTTTATAGGCTTTACCCTTTCATTAGCTTCCCAAATTGCAATATTCGCGAGATTGGAATCAAATTAGTGTAGTATCGGGAAAAAGGGATAGGATTAGGATAATTTAGATTTGTAAAATTCTCCTAATACTATTTATTAAGATAAATGAAAATAACAGAGATTAATTGGACAGAGAACGATAAATGTTCAACTTGAACTAAAACACAAAAGTCTTATTCCGCTCAAATCACTCTCGCAACTCTATAACTCTAACAACTCGATCTCTCTACAACGCTAGCAACTCTACAACTCTCGTCTTCGGCATCTGCATTCGCACGCTCTCGCTTCTCAACTCATACTGTACGCCTTTTGCATTCGTTCTCGCTAGCGTCTCAACTAACTCTACCCTTAGCGTCTCTTTGTCTTTTCTCGTCCCATCGAACACGTGTCCCGAAACCCCGTGGCCAGGGTCACGCAGACTCTTTCCACAAAACTGTCCACTCGAAAGGACAGACGACACATTGATGTACTCGACGGCGCCACGGTTCTCGCCACTTTGTATACGGTTCGGCCGATATCTTGGGCCTTTTGCCCACGATACTACATTAGAATTATATCTTCGACGATTATTAGAACGAGCGAAAATTTCTACGGATAGTGATCACAGAATTTGTCAATCAGCTGATAAACGTATTGAGCTAACATGATTTGCAACGGAAACCTTCCGTTTCCATATCAATTTCAAATCTATTTGGCTATGATCGCGCATCCCTCGATTGCCGCATTTTTATGGAAAACTCTGCTTCTCAAATGTACACAGGCGGGTCGAACGATGAACGGACTGTTCCATTATTCTTTCTAATAAAAAATTATTATTTTACTTTTGGAATGGACCATCGAATTCATTTATGAATAAAATTTGTGACCATGATTCTTTGTACACTTTAGAAAATTGTATGTTGACTTCCAACGTATTAAGTAGCACTCAAGTTTTGTTAATAGAATGTTCTCCTCTCGTGTCGTATTCTGGAGGGTGGTTTCATCCCTTGAACTCCAGTTATCGCGACTAACAAGAATGTGCAATTATAAATGTGACTGTTTTTCAAGCCCACAAAGTGCACCCTCGAGTTTCATCCAAGTTTTGTTATTGGGATCGAATGCAAATTTCGAATCTGTCAGATTTTTCTCTGTAAATCAGCTAAAATATCCGAAGCTATTCTCTCTAGTAACTTGTAATAACTAACCCTTACTCGAATCTCTGCCCTGGGCAATGTTCACTCCATCGATCAGCAACTTCAGTTACCGCTCATCCTCACTAAAATCTTTCCATGGCTCAATGCCTCGTGGGTGCACTTCCAGCTCCAACTGTTTTCTTGGACAGTGTCCACTAGCTACATCGATGGCGGAGAATAATCTGTCTCTCTAATCAGTCTCTCTGTAGACGCTGCCGTGTAAACTTGCAATTATTTCCTTGACAAATCACCTTCTGTGGACGACGTCCATTTCCTGGTTATTTAGTGGTTACTTTCACCAAAATTGTCGACCACTTGATCACTGCGAAACTTTCCGGGGGATTCTTAGTAGTTTCACCTACTTTCACAGACAGTGTCTATCCAAGATTGGTAAAATAAACAGACTATCGGGACCTTCTTTGGAAAGTAGAACGATTTTCGCTATCAGAGATGCAGATTCTATCAAGCAAAAGGGAGACACTCCGGAGAAAAGAAATTGACGCTAAAACATGTTCTAATAAACAAGTTCTAATAAAATATCAAAAAAAAAAAAAAAAATAACAAACAAAGCAATAAAAAACAAAACTGACACGAAATTCGAAGAATAAGAATAGATCAAGAATATCACCGAATAAAATACGAAAAAAAAGGTAGAAGAAAAGCCTGGATGAGAGCACTAAACTGAAGTTTTACTGATAAAGAAACAGGAACACCAAAGAGAGTAGTTCAATCAATAAAAAATAGCCTAACGATGCCAAAGATCAGTAATAAAAAAAGGTATACGAAGGGAGAGACGGAATTGCAGCACGTCTGTACTACCATTCGCGGTATGATAGCCCTGATATAGCGAAAACTTTTTACCTTGTTTTCGATTTAATCAAATTTTCAATCCCACTGAAAACTTTTAATTTCAGTTCATCCCTTAACTCGCACTACTTCGAGATTTTCTCGTTGATGGCTGTATACAGTCAAAGGCGGGGAAAAGCTAACCATTGGCAAAGGTTTATTTTTCGACAGAAAATATCTCGTTGAGACTATTCTTTTTAATCATTGCAACGCCGAGATTTCCAACGTCATTTTCTGGTAATAAATCCAGCTGATATCAACTACTGGAAGCACCGACGTGCACTAACACGTTCGTGATATTCATTTCAAAATAATGCGCGTGTGTTTTATTTTCCCTGAGCATATCATACTTTTTCATAACATCGTCGAACATTCGTCTGTTTACCGACGGAAGCAGGAAAACGAGGAAAAAATACGTAGACGAAAAGAAAAAATCTGTTTTAATAACGAACTATGAATACCTACGCAAAATTTTACGAACATGACATCATGAACGACCTATATCTTTATTTGTTGTTGAATAAAAATTAACGCTGCTGTAAACACGGTTATCATGAGATCTACAACTTCACGATCTTATTAAATATACTTCTTTTACGATATAATCGCAAAAACATTTACCGGGATTATGTATTATAATGAATATTGTGTAAATAAGGAAATTGAAATGTATCGAACAGAAATTAAAGATATTGAAATATAAGAGTCATGTACCGTAATGAATATTTTATTAAAATACGTTCAAATGTATCAAACAGAAATTAAAAATGCCGGAGGATAAGAATTATTTATTACGAGTATTTCATTTTACAAAATTGAAGCGTTTCAAACAATAATTAAATATGGGTGGAGAAGAAACATTTATAAGAGTTAGGTTTGGGTTAGATTTCTCTTACTTATCTCCCTGTCTGTCTGTCTCTCCCTCTCTTTTTCTTGGGTTTATCTTAGGGGTGCTTTAATTTGTCAATACAGAACCTTCCTTCTACATCTATCTTCTTCCCAATTAGCAATTTCATATTTCAGGTAAATAATTTCACGTCCGCGAAAGAATAGAGTTACTAAACTAACGAATTACATTACTGTCTCGGCAAAGGCGTTAAATTCTGTCGATTCATCGTCTACGAGGTACAAGCGGCTGAATGACAACTACTTTATCGAGGGAATTGCGTTATAATGTTGTCGGCGACCGGCAAAGAGCTTTAATCCATTGATTGTCATTCGAGTAACTGAATTCGGAAACAAGCTCGTGGTAATTAAAAAGAATGTATCGCTAATGTATTTAAGATTCGATAAAAAAGAAATTTCATTTATCCTCGCCGATAAGGATAAAGGTAAATATCAAAAAGGGAACGCGTTTCAGACGACAAACTTGATTTTGATCGACTGGTCATTGAAACTTCCTGTCACGTTCTTGTTACTAGAGTTGACGTTTCGACGTTTTAGTGCTTTCGTCCTATTATTTTATGTTACTAATTAGATCTTCTGGAAATGGCAATTATTGATATGAAAAGCGACCAGTTGACCGTCGTATTTGATTTTCTCATTAACGAGGTATTTATCGATCATGTAACAAATATCTCTTAGCCATATCGCTTTGACACAGCTGCTGATCTGTCCTTTGCACCGTGTGTAGGATTTAGTGCAATTAGCATAGTGCTTTATACGTCTCTATATAGGATCGATTTGCATTTCGTGGTACGATACCACCAGAAACGCATGTTTCGTACGTACAATTATTTTTAATTATTTTTATCAACGACAGGAAACAATCTACACATTTTGAAATTTCGTTGAAACCACAATGAAACACATTTACACCGATTGTATCGGTGAAATGTTAAAAGAATTTGTAAATGTACGTAGAAGTTTGAAAATATTTATTGCAAGCATACGCTTCATAAACATGCTCGAAGTATACGATTAGTTATCGAATCATGATAATAGTGTTTCATTACATCTCATTACCTCATTAATTAATTATTCAACAAGTTTCGTATAACATACGATAAAAGACTTTCTCCCCTATCTACGAAGAGAATTTCTCGATGAGCCTCTACTACGTAATGCTCGTTCTTTTGGATGGCGCGACTGTTCCACAGAAAAATTATACGGTTCCGTTGGAAACCGACGAAAGCAGCTGACGCGCCAGGCAGAGAGCAGAGGGAATGAAATATCACGGAGATGAACCTTGATTCTTCTGCTTAGTGGAAAGGTTATCGATCGAGAGCAGGATCAGAGGTCTTCGTCTCACGATTAATTACTCCACGAAAATATGTCAAAAGGAAAGGCGGGTCTTTAGAAGTTGGTCAAAAGTCAGGGCAATCGTATAGAAAGTATTGAATTATTATTTCCTTTGAAACGTATGTAAAAATATGTAGAGATAAAATGTTATGATAAAAATCTTATTAATTTTACTATTAAATTTGTTTTTATTTAATTTCAATATTCGATTTAGATTTTACGGGTGTTTCAGGGCGTATTATTAATTTCACAACTTGTTTAATTTTCTTACGCTAATTAATATCGATTAAATGTCCGTCTTTCTCGCCCTTTCGTAATTGTAATTTTAATCTAGATTCGCGATAAGTTGTTTTCGACGAGGTAAATTCGCGAAATAGTTTTCTTTGAAACTCCATAGTTATCCTCAGTGTTGACCCAATATTAATCTTATTCGCTTCGTGCCACGGTAATTAGCCTTCGCGTCTGGTTGCTCGTTTTGAGGATCGGGACACAGTTTCTCATTTTTAACGGGCACTTTGCGCGGTCAAGTCACGCGCGCCATTTCTTCTAGACGTGACCGATTCTTCACCAGACTTCTACTTCCATCTTTCTGGTGCCATCATGGCCAATGTGTTTCTTATTCTTCTCCAAAGACTTTCCACGTCGTCGTCATGAATTCCACGTTCGATCGATACTCGAGATCTCACGCTATTTTTCTTCCGTGCACCTCTCCAAATATCAGACACCTGACCACCGTTCGAAGAAACATGAACATCTCCATTCTGCGACTTCGATGCGAAATGTCAGTCAGTCAGAGCAATTTCGCTGGCCAGAAACACAAAACCAATTTGTTTAAATTTCCCACATTGTTTATTCGAAAATTAAACCACCTATTGCTTAATGTTCGTATCGGATATCAGTTGCCTGCATTATTCAACCAGTTTAACGTTACAATGCGCTTGTTAGTTCACGTTTGTAACAACTGTGGTCACATTTGCATACGATACGAGATTCCTCCCGGAAACTCTGGTTTTGGATCATTAAAGTTAACTCGATGCATACACAGCAGATAGAATGTTCCTTTGCCTTCAAACGAAATCAGACTTTCAATTCGTTTCATATAACAGTTTGTTGCGATATGAAGCTCTTTGCTTTCGTCGAAACGGAAGTAGATGAGATACGTTCAAGTCAGACACGTACAGTTAATGAAGTTTAATTGAATTACAGTATTGTCGTACATACTTAACACATCTTTGACCGGTCACGAGTTAACTCGTGTTTTCATGGCCAAATTGTGCACCATTACACGCAGATGATTGTTACACTTTTTATCATACGAAAAAGAAATATTAAAAGTTGAAATAAAAATATATAAAATTTATTAAAGTTTATTTATATTGTTTTACTTTCACATCCAATTACGAAACAATAACCGATGACATGAGATAAATTCTCAGTAAAATTTCCGGTCAACAATGTGTTAAATTTTATTTATTATATATCCTTGCAGTGCAATAGATTATTTACCTAATTATTGTAATTACACGTCTACTCTTTTGTGTAAACAAGCCGTATTTTCTAGTCGCTTATTTATTAGATCGATTAATCCCACAAAACAAAAAATAGACAAAACTGATGAAATTATGTAAAATAAGCGTCGATCAAAAAGTGCTTCGGCACTAAAATCTCAACAATTTCAAAAACTCCAGCTAACCATTGCGGCCTAATTCAACGATGTTTCAGCGATACCTATTTCCACTATCTGTTCGTTTATTTCTGTCCGAAATTGTAGTCGGTCGAAGAATATGGAACATTCGATAGAACTCAACTTATGGTCAAGAGCTACCAGGCTACGAACTGGTGCTTTAATTCTCAAATACAAGAAAAGGGATGGAATAATTCATAAGGGGGTTGCCGTTTCCTCAGCGTTTTGTGCGTCCGGAGTTTCCACGCGGAATAGGTCCTTTTCAAGCGGATTATTCCACAAGCTACCAAGCTAATGCAGCTTCCAAGCAGCTCGTACCTTCGTCTAGCAGTTCCTGGTACGCCTGGCCTGTAATCCGCCACTTGGGAAATATTGATCCGCCATCGAACATAAAAGGGACAAAAAGAAAAACGTGGAGAGAAGATCACAGATTTTCCTGCGGCGCGACGAAGAGATCCAAGTTGTCTTCCGCTAGACTCAACCAACCAATTTCTGCTGGCTCGACGAACGCGATTAAGGAAAATTAATTATCTCTGGTCGACCATATGAAACATTTGTTTATCCTCGTCGAGTTAAGCTTTCGTGGACTTTGATAATTAATTAGCGACATCCTCGAAGACATTACAGTCGATTAATCGGGATAATTGAGTAACCCGGCTTTCCTCGTATCATTATCTACCATTTTGGAATCCTTTCTATTCCACACAACTGGTATCTGCCTCAGCTCTACTTCAATTTCCTTGCTCTCGTCTCGACTTATCGTCCCGAATTTCCGTCTACGCTTGCCAATTTCCGTGTGTCTTCTGATTCAAGATGATCTTACGATCCTTTGCTTCGTATTAATTAAATTGGCCACGATAAGCGGGACAGCGTACGTGATATAAACTTTTCATAAGTATTTTGACATTTTCAATAGGAAACTTGTATGTCCATATTGTACGCGCTACATGAAACATTTTGAAATTTCATTTCATTAGCACTGTAACATGACATGATTATTTTTCTTCTTTTTTGACAATTTGGAAGGATTAATTTAATAGACCAAGTGTAAAAAGATTTCGAAGAAATTGCAATTAGTCGAAAGAAGAAGAAAATAGCAAAGATCTTTCGATGTCTGTTACTTGATTCCATTGATCAACCAATTTCGATAAAATGTTCAACATATCTGTAACTGAACAACGTCATCGTCCTACGTACATGAACTATGAACTTTCGCGCATTTAGAGGAAATTTAAAAATGCAAAATTGCGCAAAATATACATACATATATATGTAAACTCCCTAGAGTTCATGTAGGATAGGGATTCTTTTCGTTTTACGGGTAGCACGACAGGCTGTGTTTCATGGACAGAACGATCTTCCTTTGTTTTACGGACGGCCATTTGAAGAAACACGTTCTTCCCAAACGAACGGACAGAGAGTTACATTAGAGACAGATAAGGTTACAGAATAGTTATTTAAGATTTTAAAGACTGAAGGAGAAATATTGGTAGCTAAGGACGTTGAAAATCGATTCTCGATTTTCAGGTAAACATTGTATCAAAGACTTGTTATTTCCCGTGTAGATAACTATCGTTATTTATTGTTATAGACGCATATTAATTGTTTATTTTTGTATTTTTAATTACTTCATAATAAAAAAACTCGATTTTCAGACTTCAGAATCGATCCCTGAATTATCCAATTATTGAACCTTATAAATCGACTTTCCCTACGCCATGTTGCTGAAAGTTAACCTACGCGTCGTCATGAACGAGAACGCAAAACAGTAGAAGATAGAGAAGATATAGAATCTATCAGAAGACCAGAAGACGAAATATGCTGTATTTTCCCCCCGGAATATCAAGAAGAAAAGTACCATCAACAATTATTCAGTTTACCAATAGTGAAGAAGGTCGCAAACAGTCTAACCAAGGTAGGCCAATGTAGAAATATTAAACTCACAATAGATGACGAGACAGCAACATTGTATATCAATACGGATTCAAGCTTCGCATTCCGAGACATTGTCTTAGAGGAAGCAGAAATAACTCGCACAAGAAAAACAAAGACGGAAATTGACATGGTAAAACTTCTAGAGACTCTCCGAAAATGAGATAAGAGGGAAATAGAGGAAATAAACTTCAATATAGAACAATTTGAAGGAACTCGAAAAGCCACAGACTGGATATCGGAGCATGAAGAGGAATGCAAAAGATACAAAATAAAAGGTAATGAGGAAAAAGTCAAAGGTTTAAGAAAGTATCTAGGAAAAACAGCAGAAAGAAAGCAGTACCAAAGGAATCTGCTGAAAGCTGAAGGACACAACTGGGAAGATTGGAGGAAGCATTTCTCAAAACTTTTAATCCTTTGAGTGCTGTGGGCCCATATAGGTGTCTGGTGAAAGCTATCAGTAAGGACTAAGGATATATATACTCGTTTTCTGTAAGTGACTGGCATGGACTAACGACACATGTATGGGTTTCTCAATTGTTCCAAACACCTACGTAGAAGTAATACTACTACATTTGTGTGAAATAAATATAAATGCATTCCTTACGGCATTAAACAAATGCCAATAGTGTCTCCTTATTGTTGAAGTGATCACCACTTGTAAGAAAACTCTACATATGGTTTTGTTAGTTTTCTCAAGCACTGAGATTTTCACATACAATTAAATTATTAACTTGTGTTCTATTTACTAAATTTAGTTTTCTAGTTTGTTACCCAAATTCTAGTTAATTGTAAATTTCAATGTTTATAAGAAATAATTAAAAATAATTAAAAAATTTCTTCAATCATTTAATATCGCGCAAAAGAATTGCTATAACTTATAACGATTTGTGCTTTGAATAGTCAATCAACAGAGTTCAATCTACCGAAAAATTATTTCGTCCATAGCGATCGTCAGCGCTAGATACGCGCTGTAAGTACGGACGGCATAGGCCGCGAGTATTCAGCACTCAAAGGTTAAGAGTAAAGGTTGGTCGGTAATACGATATGCTTACAATTTTATATACCTTTCAGGTTCGTTCATAGAATATACAATAGAGAAAGAACGACTAATATTGGAAGTAAAAGAAGTAAAAAGAAGAATGCCTGAAGATGTGAGGGTGCACCTGATTGTCATTGGATTACCTATCGAAATCCAAGATAAAATCGAAAGAGAAAGTATACAGTCAACAAATAACCTAATGGGAATTTTGGGACAATATGAAGATTGGAGAAACTGATTCCATAAAAATTATCCGTGCAGATCGATACCCAGTAATGACATCCAAAGAAATTCGAGTATGCGAGAAAGAAGAACATTAAATTAATTTTCACCTCGACAGACTGTCCATCCTCCAATGGACTAAACGAGAGGGTAAGTCAGACATTAGTAAACAGCATCAGATGTAAGATCAATTCGAAAAAAAAGAGAAACTGGACAAAAATTGCAGAAGAAAGCGTAGAAGAGTACAATAACACCAGACACAGTGTAACGGGATTTGCCCCAAATCATTTACTGTATGGAAAAATGATTGAAATCGTCCCTAAGGGAATAATGGAGAATAAGATAAACCTAAAAAGAGACAGAGGAGAAGCATTCAAAAACTCAACAAGAAATTTCGAACTCAACAAACAAAAATACGATAAAAAAAGAAGAGAATACGAATTTAAAATTGGTGATATAGTCTTCACCCACAACGGAAACAAAATGAATAGAAATAAGCTGGAAGAAATTAGGAAAGGACCTCTCAAAATTCTAAGAAGGATTTCAAACTTCATATATGAAGTGGATAACGGTAATCGGAGATCTGATGGGAATTTCTTCCACTCAAGTAAGCTGATCCCTTATAGAGAAGATAATTAACGATGTAATTATCAACACGAGGAGGGGAGATGTAAACTCCCTAGAGTTCATGTAGGATAGAGATTCTTTCTGTTTTAGGGGTAGCACGACAGGCTGTGTTTCACGGATAGAACGATCTTCCTTTGTTTTACGGACGACCATTTGAAGAAGCACGTTTTTCCCAAACGGACGGACAGAGAGTTACATTAGAGACAGGCAAGGTTACAGAATAGTTATTTAAGATTTTAAAGACTGAAGATTTAAGATTTAAAGATTGAAGAAGAAATATCGGTAGCTGAGGACGTTGAAAATCGATTCTCGATTTTCAGGTAAACATTCTACCAAAGACTTGTTATTTCCCGTGTTGATAATTATCGTTATTTATTGTTATAGACGCATATTAATTGTTGTTTATTTTTGTATTTTTAATTATTTCATAATAAAAAAAACTCGATTTTCAGACTTCAGAATCGATCCCGGAACTATCCAATTATTGAACGTTATATATATAATAATATAAAAAATAGTTAAAATATTCAAAGTACTATGATTTCTCTAATACTTGTTAGGTAAAACAATTTTCTACCGAGGTTCTTCTCTCTTAATTGCATTCTCGAAAATATGAATTTATATAAAAATCCGTAGTCTAGTCTAACTGATATAATATGTGTTGTTTAAATTTTACTACAGGCCCAGATAAAAAAGACGTAAAAAGTGACCTTTACTTCCTATTTCGAAATTCCAACCGTATTGCTATTTCTTCAAATTATCTTTACACGTCATCCAGTAATCTAATCTTTCTAACTTCCCCAAAAAGATGAAGTCGCTTGGCTGGATTTTAATAAAGTTATTATGTTTCAAGGAACGTGTGCTGATATTTGATCGTCATCAAGGAAGCCGTGCTTTGCTGTAATATTAATGAATCAGCGTATATTTATACTTGGGTAGATATTAAATGAAGATAATATATAGGATAAAGTGGAAGATAATATTTCAACAGATATCACAGAAATATAGTAGAAATATAGTACGATGATTATGATAATATGGACATGATACAATGGCTGAATGGATTTAATATGATTCTTTTAATTAATCGTGACGCTAGGTTTATCTCTGCATCGAATAATCAATTGGAACGTGGATATAAGGGTAAGAAAATTAAAATGGTGCGAGACAAGCGGTATGTAACTTTATAAAATTAAATCTGCTAAGGAAAATGTGCAATTTAACAGATAAAATAATTTATAATACACGCAACATGTTTATAAAATTTTTTTTATGAGACGTATTCAGATACAATACTTTCGTAAGCCCCTGTTTATTTGACAAGGTCTACAGCGTATTCACCGTTCTACTCTTTTCGCTAGATGCTGAGGGTACTCGATAATCGAGTGACTTTCGTGACTTCGAGTGATTTCACTCAACGTCCAACGAACAGCTCGAAGCCGAATACCAGGAATAGTAAGAAAGTATTTACCAATCATTTTAAAATCCTGGATAAATCACGTACATTTGTTAAAGATAAACAAAAGAACAGAATTAAATATTCCAGAGCTACAAGAGGCTCCGCCCTTTTTTTTCTTAACAAGCTCTTTACTATTCGTCATGAGAATTTAACAGCAACAATTTGTGTCTCGCGTGACTTACAAAATTTTAATAATAAGATCCAACTGTATAAGAGAGCTCTGGAATAATTTATTTCGGGTTTATTTGCATCTTATTTAAAGGGACAAAGTCCAAAGAGGGACTGATACTCTCTTTTTTTCCAGTTTCTTCTACACAGAAAGGAGGAGCAAGCTTACCCTTCGTACAATAAATAGAAGGAGCTACATACGTTTTTAATCGCGAAGATCGCGGTAAACTTACGAAATTTGGAAACGTCAAGGGTATCGTAAGGTTTCTGTGAATCCTTTTTATGGATTCCCGTGAGTCTCGATTTACTGCCGCTTTTCGTATTTCTTGTGCGTATTAAAGGACCTTGCACGACGCAATCTCAGCGGAAAATCTTAGCAATAAAACGTCCAGCTGTTAACCACAACTGGCATTGAAAAATTTGGAAATGTCGTAAAAGTCCAGATTGTCGAAGTAACACGTGCACGTTGTTCAAGTAACATCGTAAAAAACAATTTAGAGGAGACAATTATTATAATAGAATTTCTCGAATAATTAGTATGACGTGTGCCATGTGAATAAATAGTCGTGTTTGATGTGGTATTATTAGTTTCCAATCAAATTTAACTGTTCTTTTGGCAATCTACGTAAGAGATTCAAAGCAAACAAATCCATCGACTGTAAGTATTTATTAAACATTTCTAAACTCAAAATAAAAGAGGGAGAGAGAGAGAGAGAGAAAGAGAGAGACAGTAATGACTCGCCACTTTTTATTTTGCTAATCTAAAATAAATTTATTCAGCAGTTTACCAAGGCCCACCTTTACCTAGTTTGATGCAAATGAGAAACGGTAAGTGTTAGCAACACCATTTCCAAGAAACTTGAGGTACTATGTCAAACTTAGTTGACACGAGAAGCAACCACTGTACGCTTAACTGACGGTCACGGAATACATTACTTCTTGATACAATCTTCCTGCTTGATTTCCCTTTACCTTTGATTTTCTCCTACCTCTGGAAACCACTTTGGTATTTAATATTAACACAGTTCTTTAGATGGAACAACTAGCTCTCTCGATAAACTTAAATATAAATAGAGAACTTTGTTACGAATTTAATTTTAGAACAATTAGTGGAATGTTTGTCAATCTGCATTCAAAGTGAATAAAATTCGCGTTATGGAATTATTCCTTTCATAAATAAGCGAGTGGCTGCCGATTCAGATAAATTGAAAAATTAGTTGCGAAGAAGTAGAAAATGTTTTTTTTATTCCCGTAGTTTTCTTACGCCAGGCGAATTAAAATTAACAGAGTTTTCTTATCATGCAGATTTCTGCATGTTCATCTAATAAACTGGAAATTTGCCGCAAGCGGCAAGCCACGCCGATTCGCCGAAACTCTTATCGAACAAAATAACTAGAAACTTCTTCCCTCGCTCTACTTTCCATACATGCGCTAGTTTCTCTATACATATTCGTTTTTCCATTTTTGTTGCAAACGCTTCTTCGCTTCGATGATCATAGGTTGATAAATCAAAGGCTTTATTCGAGCTTATTCCAGTCGAATTTTTTCCTTAGTTTTAATCAAAATTCCCTTCCATCCGTATTAATTTTGTCACGTATAAGCAGCTGAGTTTAATTTCGCTCTTCGTGCACGAACTACAATTCGTGAAATACAATTTATATGACCATCAACTCGACGGTCCACATTTACACGAATTTTTTCGACCGTATTTTAAATGCCATGAAATATCGGACCTAGTCAGAATATAATTTCTATCAAATTATTCGCGTACATTGCAATATTATTCGCTGTATTTCTTTGCACACTATACGTAGTATCGGGTAAAATGCGATGGTCCATGAAAGTGTTCGGAGAATTATCAAACCACTTGTACGTGTGTCGTATAAAACATTTCGAAACTTTATTAGCATTGTAATGAGACTGTAATATTTGCAAAATTTTAAATGAGTATGAAATCTACTCGCAATCGTTTTGAGGGGTAGTTTCATGCATATGAATTTTCTGTTTGAAGAAACAAAGGATGATGTCTAATATAACGAAAAACGACTGTTCAAATACGTCGGTGCCTTTTATGAAGCTCGTAATCCCTTGCTCGTAAACATTTTCAGATTTCTGTCAAATTTTCCCAATATAATCGCCAGTCTTTCTTTTGATATAGGGTTAATCAAGTTTTAACATGTTTCGCGCAACACACATACTATATTGAGGAAACTCGTTAATGGATAATTTACAGAAGAATATTGTCTCTAAAGCGCGATGCAAAGAAAAGACAGTGGTTCGACGATAATTCAATACGAATTACTCGTGAAAATGGATGCACGTTGCAAATGACCACGTTGTTAATTTAAAACGACGTTAACAGCATCGTGATCACACATTGTCGGACCCAAGGCATTAATGTTTAAAATTAGAAAACCACTTGCAAGTCTGGCTATATATTCGCGTGTTAGAACACTCTGGCCGAGCAAAAAATGTTTGCCTATGAATTATTCGCCACTTCTTCTGCTGCACGTATTTGCGTACATATGTGTTGCGCTCTATTTTTTTACCCCGCACGACAAAATCTTTTTCGTATGGTTCATGAAAAATCACACTTCTTGTGAACTCATAATTGGCAGATTTCTCGGTCAAGTTGATCCACAAACACATATTTCTTAAAGATACGTATACAACAATTAAATGTAAACGGAGATTTGTTTCATCTTCAGAACACCATAAATCATCTTAATCTCAAAATTATCATAAATATTGGAAAGAATACTCTACTTTGGTTATATCACATATTTTTCAATATTTGTCTGCATTTTTGTATCTTTAAATTTTTCACAAGTTCGATGATTCGTCATAAACGAAATATTTAATTGTCAGATCCTTTTGTATCCTTCGATTATCAAATTATTTTCAATATTCCGCACTACTTTTTATTCTATATATTAATTATCGTCAAATCTAAAAGTCTATCTAAAAATCTATCGTCGAGAATTATCTCGTAGTTTTTATTTCGGACCGATTTTCCGTTAAAAATTATTAAAGTAACTCCTCTGTAAGCTGCAAGTGTGCTTGCAATTATTTCTAATGATATTAGAATTTTACGAACGCTTTCGTGTTTGGTCATCTTGTAAAATAAAGTCGAACGGACTTAACTCGATGTGTCCTGTTTATCGGTAACTCGATTCGTCAGAGATTTCGTAAATAATACCTTTTACTCTGCCTTCCTCTTTCCACCACTGTAGGACTTTGGCCTTCGTAGATCCGCTCCGCTTAAATTCGCCGCGTTTCACACGCGTTCAGTTCTGGCAATCCTACAATGCACACTTATGTGCTATTCACTCGTTACGTTGTCGCAACCCGGTGCTTCGTCGTTTCACGTTCCTTAGACCTTCAAGTCGACGAGATACTCTTCTTTGGCATTCAAACAAGAATCTATGGAACCAGAATATAAGAAATTAAAATGAAAATCAGCCGGCCGTAAAGAAATTCAGATTTCCATGAAAAAATTCGAATTTGTTTCTTTATTTACCACTGTGATAAAATGGTGGAGATTAGAAGGAAATCACTTAGCCGAAACATAAAATATGAAATGTCAAAGCTTGTTAATCTACGTATTACTTTTCTAACGTTTCTATCTATTATCGTGATTGCTATCGTACGTCTAATACTTTTTATTATTATTACAGGTAATTATTACTACAGGTAACTTTTTCAAATAGGGTGTTTAGAGTAGGTCGTAATCATTTATTGTTACAAGGAGAAAATCCACCGATGGATTCACTCCGAGATATCAATTCGTCGAAATCGACAGCGCGCCGTAAACTGAAGCGGAACTGGGATTCGTCGAGGATCCACGCTCCCTCGACGCAGTCGCAAAACACGATGCATCGTTTTGTCTACTCTTTCTCCTCTTTCGACGCCTGACATTGGCTGAAGGGCGCGCCTCCTCGAACCACCCGTTTTTTTTTCAAATCGTAATCAAAAACACACCTATTCGATCTAGGAAGAATGTTCACGTTAATCTATTTCTCTGTTCGACCTTTTTCTACCATATACTACAATCAAACACCCAATATTCCAATTGTATTTTTGTCAAATCAACAAATTCGGTAAGCAGATTCCGTACGATGAATTTCCTTGTATACTGAATGATGTAATTTAATCGGAGTTAATTAGAAATTCACGATAGACAGTCACGTTGAATTGTGGATAAATCATAACTGAAATATCTAATTATACAATCGGTTTAATTACATTATCATGGATGCAACATTCGTGCAAATGATACAATGAATTAGGAGTACACATAAACCGCGCGAGGATAAATATTCCGCGCCAATTTGGAATCGCTGAAGAGAGCTCGCGTTCATAAGTGGCAATGATTTCCCGTAGGAATGCATCTGTTGCATTTGGTCGTTCTGGATTAAATCAATACGACGCAACAGTAGCCAAACAGAGGCGTTATTTATTTTGCATCCTCCACCGTATTTTTCTTTCAGCATCGTCACCGATGGTCACTCCGGCGGATTAGCCACGCCAGGAATTTCTAGAATCGACCAGATTACGACTACGCAGCGCCGCGTTCCTTGTTGCGTTTGCGAATCCACTTGGAATTCAATTAGAATTCCTATGGTAAGTGACAACAACCAACAGATACACATCGAACCGTGACGCATACAGTTGTAGAATTTCAAGTTCCTCGTGCCGAAACGATTGGTAACCGTGTTCAGAAGAAAGAAAAGCACGCTAATTCTTCAGTCTGCAAGATTCGATAGTTACGATCGCCAGTTGTACACTGTTATACCGTGAATTGTGTACGAACGCGCGACGAAGATTTCAAGCATTTTGTGCTGAAATAATTGCTAATCGTACTGCACGAAGAAAAAGGAAATACGCAAATTTTTTGATATTTGAGTTTCGATAGTTGTGGATGGCAAAACGTTTGTAGATTCAATAACACGTGGCAAGGATTTCAAGTTTCTCCTGTCAAAACGATTGACGACCGAACGACGACGACGACGACAAAACGAAGGAAGGAAACAAAATTCCGGCTCTGAGTTTCGTTAGTCGCGAAACGTTCGTAGATTCGTTAACATGTGACGAAGGTTTTTAGTTTCTCGCGTAGAAATAATTGGCAAATGTGCCAAAAACATAAAACTTTGCTAATTTTTTAGTTTTCGAATTTCGTTGGTCGCGATCTTGGGACGTTCGTGAACGATTCATTAATATGTAACGAGGATTTCAAGTCTGCCACGTCGAAACGAGTAACACGAAAAAATAAAATTCCGCTAATCTCTTAATCTTCGAGTTTCGTTGGTCGCGATCGCAATTCGTTCGTACACGACTCGTATTGTGGATCGATGGTGAGATAGGAAATTGCGTTAATTTATATATTTGGTTAATTTATGCTTTCGTTGGAAATTTCGTAGCCTTTGCTCGCTATTAATCGACGAATTACTCTAATATGCTTCGCTTCTAAATTACTGTAAAAATTGCGCCGCATATACCAATGTAATTTCGGTCTATCGGGAGTGTCGATCAATTTTCCAGCGTGAATATAATTCTGCAAGTGTCGAATCATCTACCACGCAGAAATGGATCCTGTCGGTATACAGCTGCTACTGGAGGTCCGTTTGATCGATTACGATAAAAAGACGGACTTTTAATAAAATTATAGAGCCAGGAACAGGCTCTCCATTGAAAGGAGAAGATCTTCGTTCAACAAGCTTCGAGGTAAGCAGAGATATTGACTCGCCGTTGTAACAATTAATCCTATTAATTCTCGATTTGCTCGATGGTTCCTTTTCCTCACTGATACTTGCGATTTGTCCTTTGTATCGTGTTCACAATCGTTTCGTTAAAGTCCTGATAAATTTCAGTGTATTTAAATTCAACTTTCAACCCTTCAATTCCAAACGAAATATAAACAGAAGCTTCGTGGTTTTTATATATTCAACTCGTTTGATAGATATTTATTTTATCCTTTTTATCTCGGTTTAAAACGTTGATGTTTTTGTCGTCGGATTAACTAGATCAATTGACAGTGATACGTATGTTCACAGATTCGTGTTTCGTCATTTCCTGTTTGCTATCTATTTTTCCTTTTTTGTGTTCCATTCATTTTCTTTTCCAATTATATCGTCTCTACTAAACAAGCAAACAGAAAGGGAGAGGTAGAGAGAGAGAGAGATAATTTTGTGGTATTTTTGGAACAGCATCTTCTTCAGGTTATCCGAAATTTTACCACCCTTCCTTCTGTCACCAAGTTATGATTGACCCTGTTCCATCCAAACGAATAAAATGGGCGCCCCGCAATCACTGTCATCTTCATAACCCACATGCTTCAGCTACAAAAGGATAGTGGGTGGTCCAGATTTGCCGCTTATCTACCAATCGTTATGCCATCCTGTCTGGTTTGGTTAAGTAGGAAGCAAATAGGGATACCCTAAGCGGGTTTGGCGTTTCGTTGAAATCGCTATAAAGGTATACACGGTACAGTCTGGTCTCCGTGCCAACGCAAAAGGAAAATACAGCATGAAAGGAAAATACATTGGTCGATGAATGTCCCGAGGGAAGAGGAATAAGACCCGTCGACGCAAAATCTTAATGGATTTCGTGTCTATCTCAAAGAAAGCTTCTAATAATCGAATATACTAAATACCACTAACATTATGAGATATCTGAACGTGTTTCAGTGTTTATAAAAAAAGAAAACATTTGATACTTTATTTTATGTGCTCAGCAGTTCTAAAGTATATAGACTTTATAAGTATATAGACTAGGTATATAGACTAAGTATATAGACTAGTATATAGATATAAAATGTATTTTAATCAAAGAGTTATTTAAATGAACCTGCAAGCTTTTTATTCTTTATAATTGCCATAACTGCGTATAATAGAATATTACGATACAATTACATTGACATTTAGAAACCAATATGGAATAATTAATATAAATTATTAATAATTATATATAATGATTAATGGAATTATTAATTGCATATCTGCTACTATTTTGTAATTACGTATCTTCAGATTTTCCAATTTGCAATATAAATTAAATTCAAGAGCAAACTGGGTATATCCAAGCTTAATTTTCCCCTCCGTTTAAATTTTTTAAATATTTGAAAAATTTCTAATTATCGATATCTCGTTTACACTGTACAATTCATTATACTATACGCCCATGAAATGAAAGGTTTGAAGTTTTCCCAATAGAAATAAATGTTTGAGGAAGTATAATTGTATGAAACGTTAAGGATCGAGGATCTAAAGAGATCATTTAAATGTATAATTATTTATTGATTCTACAAGAAACATAGTTAGTGCTGTTTCCGATTTTTAATTTATTATTGCGTACATTTCTGTAAAATTCTAGTTAACCAAAAGCGTCCAGATACTTGTGAATGGTAGTGTATGTACTCTAGTAAGGAAAAAAAAAAAAAGAAAAAGAATAAAGGAAGCTAACAAGGAACGAGGGAAAAATGAATCAACGTTTATTTTAAATTCTGTATGGTAACTTTTCAGTGCAGCCGCTCGAAGTTTCCCGCGATTAATTTACACGATGTCGAGTTAGTAGAACTTCGCCGCTGGTTCAAATCCATAACTTTCGGTATGACGGCTGTGGTTTTATCGCACTCGACGCGACAGTAGTTTGTACGTAGCCTATCTGTTGGAAATTATTGAAGAGGAATTAAAGCAATCCTGATGCGTGCAATGATTGAAACCTATGTTATTATCGAAGTTAAAATGTCTCGATAATAGTATTATGCCATTTTTCTCTAACGCTATGAAAAGACGCCTTGTTGTGTTTCATAGAGGTCGCGTGTACAAAAGAGAAACTAAAAACATAGGAGTTAATTGAAACGAAGTAAAACTGGGAAGTGTATCAAAGAAACCAAAATCTCGGTATATTTTTAATTATGTTAATTGAAGCTAATTCTATTATGAGCTACGAATGTTTATGCATATTTATATTTTTGATATAATTAAAGACATCAAGTTTAATTACAGTTTAATTAAAGATTTCGCTCACTGAACATTATAACGAGTACTATATTCTGAATATTTTATATTATACTTTTGTTTATTGCGTTTTCTTTACATACTCATTTTTGCATACTAATAACTTATAACAATAATAACTTATAATGTTACTGGTAAGTTTAATTATACAAGGAGACTTTGTAACTGCATTACAATGTCTCTATACAAATTAAAATGATACTATTTGCTCCGCGCGTTAAGAGTTATGCATAGTTACGAAGGAAACAATTCCGCGCTCAATTTCGGAATCAAAGTGACATGGTATGTACACGATACGACCTATCGGGTTCGATGATGCCATTTTCACGCTACAATCGATGCAATCAAGAGCATTTAAGTTGACCAGAGCGTCGTTGGAATACCAAACGATTCCGTTACCTTATGCCAACCACTATCCGTTAAATCGCAAACGTCGATTCGTAGTATTCTGGTCGAAATGGGACAGACATTATGCAATTCACTCACAGAATTTTTCGAGGTATTTGGTTTTTAGCAATCTTCATGTAGTTTCGGATTTTTTAGAGAAATTCTTGATATTTTGTTTCTTTTATTGCCATTGGTTAATTCGTAATAGATAGTTCAACTGACCAGAAATTTACGATATCACAACATTGTCGCACTTTGCGCGCAATCACCGTTATTCCCGATATATGGTAACTGATGTCCTCTCATAGAGTCGGGAATGGTATTCTAAAAGAAATTCTGTGTCTGCGCCGTTCTAGTCGTAATTCGACGAAAGTATGCATTTCAAAACAACAAATCTCATGAAAGAACAGGTGTTATTACGGTAACATTTTCCTCTCATCGAATTCCAATTGAAAATGTCAAATTTCTTTGCATGGCGCTTCCACAGGCATTCTTTTAGAAGTATATCCCTAATATTTTTTTTTTCTAATTTAGCAGCAATTGCTAGGCTGGATTAACGATAGGTATTAAACTCATAAATAAGACCTTTACTACGGTTCACGGTATGGTTATTGAATCCCCTGGTAAAACTTCGAGAAATATTGACAATACGTTTTATGTCTTTTTATAGTATTCCAATGGATATAATGTCCGCCATTTTTTTTCAATTTATGTGTCTTTAGGAACACCGGGAGACCATGATATATTCCAAAGTGATTTTATCCCACATATTTTTTCGAATTTAATTAAGTGATACTTTACATGCATAGAAATGGTATTTTACGATGGCTTAATAAAAATTTCCTTTTGGAACCATGAAAAAGTAGACGTTCTTTTAATATCCATTTCCTTTGGTTATATCACGTAAATAAGTGCCATCTATGCTGCAATTTCATCGTAAAAGCAAGCCAAACTTTTCAGTTGAGTATTCGACGAGAGAGTTGAAGATAGCTTCCGTTAGCTAACACTGCCTCCATCTGGTGGCCGTTACATACATTATTCCCAATGCGGGAGATTCTGATCGATGAAACCCAGAATCAGCGCGCTCCATTATCCCTCCTGGATAAGAACAATCGCACCTTTCTCTACCGCAAGAGTAAAATACCAACGATAAAACACGAATCTGAATATCCCACATGCCTTCCATGAAAAGTAAGCTTTGAACGCCATCTGATACACGCTTGATCCAGGAAAAACAAGCGAAATTTTTGCCAGCTTTTTGTTACTGACATCTACGAAACGACACACTTTAGCATTTGCTGGCTGTCCGTAATTTGTCGAATAACTTTCGAATTAACCATGCAAATTTTTCGCTCGACGTGATTTGCGTGCTAGTTTTAAAGTTACTCATTCGTACAGCGATAATACCTCAAAATTGCTCCTCGCTAAGTTTACTTACAAAATTGCTATCTCGCCATACAACAGATTAAACCGACAGATCTATAATCGGCTTATGTTTGTACCGTGATAAAAAAGTTTGCTCGTATAATCGGTTAGCCAAACGAACGAGGGCGTAAGGTCCTCGCGGCGCCTGTTTCGCTGTGGATTCGTTTAGTGCCGCAAGAGAAACAAACAGTTGCTTTTTCCGTCGCAGTAAATTCATTCGTTTCACGGATCACTGTGTAGCTATGCATATATGGCCAGGTGGGAAAAGCACGACACTAGTTTGAAATGGTAGGCAGTTTCTTTGAAAGAGCTATGCCCCACTCGACCGGAATTATAAAATCAGAGTCGAGTGTTTGCACCAAATATTTGGTCGGAGAACGAAATGGCAGGGAGGAGAGAAAGAGAGAGAGAGAGAGAGAGAGAGAGAGAGAGAGAGAGAGAAAGAGAGAGGGATGGGGAGAGGGGCGAGAAAACGCCTCCATTCGAGGCCACACGGTGTACACTTCACTGATCCATATTTCAGAAGACGGCCAACTTTCGTGTATTCAAAATTCAAACACATGTTCGAATCGAGTCGCGAAACTCCAATATCGAACCACCGGGACGATATTTCATATTCCATCAACAAGTCTTTTCGAATATTACATTTTTATTTGCCTCCTGGTGTTATGTAACAGCATGTTCTGTAATTCAAGTCGAGTGGTTTTCCCAGATACGAAAATTGTATTTGACGTCGTTCAAGGGAACACACTAACTTTAGAGTTTGAAACAGTGAATTTGTTTTTTGTAATTTTTGTGAAATTACTGATATCAGTTCAAATTTGTGACAAAATTACGGAAATAAATACGCGGGAAATTCTTAATTTTTATTCTAACATTTCTCTTAGATATTTTCGAAACTATGGTTCTTTACCCGGTCGTTATAACATCTACGGAACTATTGGTGAATTTGTTCAAGAAGGAATATATTTTACACAATGCACTCTACAATGTAGAACAGGATTTAAATCATGATTTATTCAGTTATTCACGACTTCCTTATTCTCTCTCCATCCTCTTTATTGCTTAATCCTTCATTGTGTCATCGGTATTTAACAATTTGCGTATTATGTGGTTGAAATAGCGGTTCAAGTAACCGCAAAATGAGTTCCATTTACCACTGTTGAAGGCGATTAAGAAATTTTAATTAAGGCCAACTACGATGGTACGTATGGACGTTTGAATATTCGCACAGTGGATAAATTCCCGGCGACGAGGACTCGTTCAAGCATGTCAACTCTTTATCTTAAACCGTTTTAATTACGATGGGACACGGAGTGGAATCCGCTAAGTCGATATGTGCAGATGGCATTGACGTGCACCTCAATACAACTACGATCACGTGAATGAAGTAAGTCTGTTCGTGGCTCCTTATTCTACTGCGAGAGTCCTTGCGTTTTGAGTATTCTCAGAAGAATCATAATGCAACGAAACGTAGCTATTACCACGCTTTTTAGCTTCAATAATTCTTATACAAGGTATTTTCTATTTTGTCGTTAAAAAGGTAAGGGAATTTTCAAGCGAAAATAAGAGAAATCTGTTGTAGCGAATTTCACAGTAAACGCTTTATTACAAAGTTATCAGCCACTATTGAACACAGTTTGAAATATAAAATATGCGCATGGGAACAAATTTGTTGTTGCAGAATATATAAAAGTAACAACGCAGGAAGAATTAACACAACTAATTAATAAGTTAGTTGTTGATATTTGATAATATTCTCGCGATATCTTCAATATAATAAATTTGATTTATTTATTTATGATTTATGACGAGTTGGTCGACTATTTTTACACATTTATGGGAATTTTCAAGCTGCAAAAATACACAGAATATAAAACATAAAAAATGTATTTGAGTATTTTATTTACAAGTTCATGTCAGGTCTTACTAACGAAATGTTGTTATTTGTTATATTTAATAAATAAAATAATTCTCTACCTCGGGTGCATTTTTTAAATCAATTTTATATCCATAAAAAATATGCATTTGCATAAATAGTTTACTGCTAAATTTTATGTAATATCTTTTTCTTATTTTCACTTGTAGATTATGCTCTCATAGTTTGACTAAAAAAATTTTACGTTTTACACACCCTACGTGCGATACATATATCACATAAGCGAATTATAACTCGGCTAACATTTCTCACACGTTAATTTGGAAAAATATCGGCGATCGTACAGCAATAGAGTCAATAGGGGATCTTTTCGCTTGAAAGATCGACGAGCAACTTTTTAATTCGCTACAATCTGCAGTTGTTTCAATATTTAACCGTATCGTGATACGTTTTAGTCCGTTTGTATACAATCTGTATGAAACAGAATCATAAAGCTTTTAATCCTGTTCAAGCAATCTAGTGAACCATAATGGCATGCATTCCTTTATTGTGAATTCTGCCGTAAAAACAATAGATGTTATGAATATTTCTCATACTCTTTCTCGATTTACGTGCACATGGATTAATAAATATCTATAATAATTGTTTCGAGAACCTAAACACCCACGGAAGATATCAATTTGGGCCAGAAAAAGAACTCCACCAGTGAAAAACAGCATCGATCTCAAAAAGTAAAATTCTAGCAGTAAAAAGAAAACAGCACACGCGTAACAAAAAGGACGATCTAACAATAAAAATAAATGTTTAAGTGGGCGTAACAATATCAGGAGGATTTTAGAAATGAGAGAGACACTTTGACGATTACGAATAGAAGAAATTACAATACCAGGAAATAGTAGAAAAACCAACGTAAAGATACAAAATCAAACGGATATCATCGATCAAAAGGCGCAGAGATTGCTAAAAGAGATTGCAACGATAAATGAAGGTATTGGAGAAGAAAATTCTATCGACGAAAGAGATAGAAAGAAAGAAAGAACGTGAAAAGGAGAGGGGCGAATTGCACGATGTCTTGACTCGGAAACGATCTGCAAATTCCTAAGATATTCTAGGGTTTATAGGGGCGTATGCCAGAAATCCAAGGACGACTTAAGGTACAATGGAATTGAACTATAAAGTTTTCAACGCGAAAGTACGATAGTACCATCTACGTATACATGTTACACATCGATATCATGTTATGCGTGTAACTGAATGTCGCTTGCATCCACCCATCACCTTCTGCCATTACAATTATATTAACTTTCCATGAATATCATCGCAATAAATCAAGAATCCATTTAATGCACCGTAGCTGTAACATTTCTATGCGAACTTATATTCAGCGATTCCTTATCGGTAGAATATATTAATTTCCATCGAGATCTGATCGATGGAATGAATTATGCTTGGTTACCGCGTGACGGCCACCTCGACATCAACGTGGTAAACGACGTCAATGGTGAAACTCGATCAGGTTGATCGAAATCGAAGGATCACCGATTCACAGGGGTAGCTTGCTATATCGCGACCGGTCGACGGCCGGTGGGGGTTGCTTCCTGGGTCGCACTTTCTGGTGTGGGTAGAGCAACCACCGCCAGTAGTATCACGGTGACGAGCAGACGCGGTTGTCTTCTACCTTTCTCGCCGATTTCTTGGTTTTCGTTCAGTATCCGCTACGGCCACCCTCGAAACGACGTTCATCAATCGTAAGTAAATTGTCACTATTCTACGACACGTAAATTCCTCGAGACATTTGAATCTTCCTTCCCGGATTTTCGCCCCGTTTGTCACTTTGCCTCCTTTTGTCCTTTCGCGCGTCTTGTGTGATCAATGACGGGACGTGGAAATCAAGCGTAGATCAAAGTAAAAGTGAGGAAAAGTTTGTGTAACGATACTCTGCTCTATTGATATTTCTAGGTATGTGTGGAATTTCTGGCGCTCAATTCAAAAATAAAAGCTGCACGTTCGATCGGTAAAACAGTCGATCAACTCCTAACGTTCCGACGCAGTTACGTTGCACAAAGTGTACATTTTAATCGATAAACTTGCATGTATCGCGTAAATGATGTTTTTGTAAGAACGGTGCGTGCTTTTCATCGATTTTATTGGCTACGGGCAATCTGTTCCATAGAGTCTATTTAGATTAAACCACAGTTTTTCGTCGCGTGAGACCAGACCGCAGCATCTAACAATGCGATGTCTATAGTCACGTCATTGCATTACACGCCCCCCTCGTCGGTTAAACGATCAATTTTAATTACGCGCACGAAATTGTGCCGCTAATTTAACGAGTAACTGACATGCCAGATCTCGTCACTAATCTTCTTGTTCGACACTCAATGATGTCTCCTTCGTTTTATTCAAATTGTATGCAAATACGCGTTGGATAGTTATCGCTCCGACGAAGTTACCGCGCGGACCACGACATCTATGTTCGATATCAACGTGAAAATTCAACGACACGAACTTTGAATCGGACACAAGAGGTTAGGAATTTGCAGTTTGCTTTGCATTTTCTAACTAATATAACTAGACAGAAGCTGAACTATCTAAGGATGATAGAGCGGATGACTATTTCTGGAAATTGAATTATTATTTTATCGCTAGATAAAAAGAAACATTCACTGGCGAACACTCCCTTACCCTCACGCAGGCACTAGCTGTACACACATGCACATATCTTAACCTAAGCCTACGTGTCTCGTAAGAACTGTACCATCTCGTTGTTGTCTGCTGATTTTAAAACTAAACAGAAGCTGTATTCCTTTAAACTATTTACAATGTAACATTTATCCTAACTCATACATTAACGCTACAATTAATAAATTCAAAGAACGCCGTTTCGGGGATAGCAGAGCGTAGGTAGAGATTTCTACCAAAGCTATTAGTCGAGAAATTCTGATTAATTAACATTACAAGTGGCAATTTCCTAGAGAGAAACAAATCAGAATTATTTTGTCGAGGACTGTTACGTGTTAGAGTACGTAGGGGTATTTTGTAATTTGCATTTATCCGGTATAACTTAATATATGGAAATTTATATTTTTATTCGTGTTTTTAAATTTTGTTCATTATATTTGTCTTAATCTTGTTTCGATTAAGATTTTCATTAGAATATTTCTATACGAGTCTACCGTGTTATCTGTTTGACAGATTCAATAACAAATTAGGATTGTTCTTTCGAAATAGAATTGTGACACGTTGAATAGGAAATTTTCTAACTTGCATCCTTGTGGTGAAAAATTTATATGCTTTTCAATCTGAAAATTTTACTTAAAGGAAACTCGCCTTTCCTTTAGAACTTATGCTTTTCGTTGAATTTTGATCGATTTTCATTGTGAATTACTACGCTAATTTTGTGCAGAGAAACAAACACAGATTTGTTCTTTTGATAGAGATCTGTTTTATGTTAAATGGAAAATTCCTACGTAAAGGTTTCGTCCATGGCATTTTCCTACCGTCTTGATCGTTGAACCTCGATCGATAGAACGTCTCTAACGATATTTTAACATTCCGGTTATTTTGATAATTGAACGTTCCACGGGAGAATGATTCTCCATGACTTATTATCGTGTTTGGCCTCCTTGCTTCCGTGACGATCAATATTTGGATCGTGGCTTGCTTAGGATGCTTAAGGTTAGATTAACTCGTATTTTTATGCGTCCCCAGCTCGCGTTATCGGATCGCGCACCTTTTACGACCAATTTCCCGTTTCTTTCCGGCATTCTGCACCCGATCGCCACATTTACGGCGTCGAATCGATGAAAATGTAACACAAAGGTTGCAAAGATGGACAACGAATTACGTAACACAAAGGTTGCCAGCACCGACGAAGAATTCCGTGATGCATTCAGACAACGCGCAAGAAACCGACTCGTTCTCTCTCAGAAGCACTTTCGATTAATTTAACATCGAACTGGTCTATGAAAAGCTTTCAGAAATTACATTATTTAGGAAACCGGTGGTGAGATGCATTCGCGATTCGAACGAGATCAAAGGAATTTTCTCGAATCTTCTAATTCGATTTTAGAAAAATACGATCGCGAGCTGCCTTTATTGTTACATCCTTGCGTTCGTAGTGTCGCACGTATATTCTAAAAGTGTCACAACTGAAAACTATGAGGAAAGAACACGATAAGTTTCTTATTCTCTTTTGATAAAAAACAGCTTTATAATTCAGTACGCCGTCGATCAGCCTATTACCTCAATTGCTTTTTGACTCTGGAAGTAAACATACGTTTCCCCATTCTCTTCGCAAATTTTCGAAATTTATCTTGTTTCATTCGTTTATTCATACGGGCAATACTCTTTGGTTTAAGCATAATCAACACGAACATACATTTATCAACGTTTTACGGTTTTATCCACTTTACCCGGAAACACGTGCGTATCTCGAGAACAATAAAACAGATATTACACGATTTCGAGGGGTTTATCATGGTGATGTTTATTTCACCCCGAAGAGTCCTTGAAAAGCCCAATATTTTCTTATTCCACGTTCCTGCAACCACCATACAACATCAAAACATTTTCAGAACATTACCTGCTTCTACTACTACGTACTTTCCGCATAAAATATTATCGAAATATTAAATCTCAAACTTGATATATCGACATTATTGGCGTTATCCATTTCTCCGGTAGACTTTATACATCATTGATGGTTCTAAAAAGAGCTGTTTATGCGAGTACGTGTGTATGCACCGAAATACTATCCCTGAAACGACTAGTCGTTTCTAGATGTTTAATACAACTTCGCATCCTTCTTAAGAATTAATGTCCGGATATGGGTTTATGCAAAAAATATAAATAAGAAGCGCTTCAACGTCAGTTATGAAAATATGAAAAAAAAAGAATATAGTTCCCATTTAAAAAACACAAGCGTTACTTTCACAGGGCTTTTCAAAGTTATTCCAGCATAAAATAAATATCGGCATAATATGACCCCGTCAAAATTGTATAACATTTGCCTGAAAATCAATTTTCTTGTCTCATCTATAGTTTTCGAAATATTTCCAGATAAAACTGACACACTGTATAATTGGAATATGGCGTTTGTCATACGTGATACAAAGACGAAGACGAATGTCAAGCGTTTTAAATGTATTCTTATAAACGTGGGCAACGATTTACAGAAAAAGCGTAGCTGGCGCGTGAGCGAGTGGCGTGGTCACATATACGTTTAACACAACTAAATATCGGATGTATAGAATAAGGGAAATTTTCTGAATGTCCCCGGAGAAACATCGAGCTCCGATAGCTGCAGAATTTCCCAGCAATTTATAATATAGTCGTTTGCAATTTTGAAGACAAATGTAGTAGCATTGGCAATGAATCTATGCGGTTCCAACGTAAACAACCCGAGAGACGTTAAAAGTAAATCGTAGTTTTAAAAAATTGCTGCAGCGGAGTCGCCAATTTTAGAAACAACAAAACGAAGAATTCTATGTAGAGAGAACAGTGTTCGAGATGCGGGACAAACAGAACGGTATAGAGTTCTCTGTTAGAGGATTTTAAAAATTTGCCGACGGTCTAGCGATAATGGCGATATTCTTGTAGCTGCTTCGCAATTTGAAGATTAGGCGTAAATATAATTATTAAGACAAAGTACTATTTTTATATTCTCATTTTATATCTCCGATTTTCTTTTAATCTCTCTTTGGCTGTTTTCTTATCTAAACTCTGTTGAAAGGATTGAAAGTGAATTAATAGATGACGTACGCTAAGAACTCTACTCAAAATCTCAGTCTGTATCGTAAAATCATTTGCAGTGTACATGGAATCGAATAACAAGTGATACAATAATAATATAAATATCAGAATTGATGAAAATTGAGATCAAGAAATAGAAGTATAAAAAGAATATTAATTATGTTACATCAGATGGACGAGAGACTTCATCGTCTAACGTTTTAAATGAAATAACAATTCTTAAACGTTTCGATAATTTCTTAGTGATTCTTCAATTTTAATCAAGTTATCATGTTTCTGTTATCTCAATTTGTATACATGTCTGACATGTTAGTGCACGTTCCATTCGAGATCGGAAGCGGAAAATTACTTTGCGCGCGATCCAAATCAAACGTGAATCTGGCGAATCGGCCAGTTAAACGTACGTTGAACTTAATTATAAATAGGTGCAACGTCTTTCGTCGTTCGATGTTCTGCGTTAGAAATTACGACGATGCATGCATTGAATTTTATTCGGCTTTTTCGGATAACAACGTTTATACGCGTGTTTCATATTTATGGAATTTTGATTACGCCTTTATGGGTACCTACGTGAGCTATACTCTCATTAAATCAAATGGGTGCCGTGTAAACCAAACGAGATTAGCTGAACGTCGTTTTGGAGCAAAGAGACTTTAAATTGCGATTATTTCCACATAACATGCAGAAAATCGTTTTCCCTAAGTCTAATCCTTGAACGAGGTGGCACGAACTTTCGTAATATCGTGACTGTTTAAGAACACGATAATTTTTTCCTCGAGAATGAATAATACAATCGTGTTGTTTGATTTTCTACATTGTGATCGATAAACTTCGCAAATGTTGGACGATAATTTTGAGCTAAATTAATCGACATCGATAATATGGTGAACGATAATGTTACGATCAGCGTGCAAACCACTAGTTTGTTCGATTTCTTTCTCGTAGAGTTTATTGGATGACAAACCTTTTAATAATTCACGTTTCCTTTGTCAGAGATGGAAGAAAGGTTGTAATAAAACCTTTTCGCATCATCTTTTGGATTCTTCTTTTCTGGCAGATTTAAATGATAATTTAATATTATTTGTCGTTGTTGATTTATACGTCAAAGTTCAGAAGCACGTAAGCTTGTTTCGAATAGAACATAATATAACTGGGAAATTAGAAATGGAAACCAGGCCAATTTTATTCTACGTTAAAGCTATCGTGCAATATCGCGATACATTTTTTTTCAATAATTAATATGCAGTAAAAGAGATGGTTTCTGTATGTGTGAAACATTGTGATACACATTTTACATAAACAATTTCAATTTCGTATAATATACATATCCAAAAAATATACATCGCTGTCCATGAGTACTAGGACACGTACAGAAAGTTAAGTAAGCCTCGGAAACTTTATTTTAACACTTTCACATCCTGTAGCATTAACGTGTTGTCCAATGCAGACCAAGTGTCCGGTGACACCACGTTGGTATTACGAGCAAATCGATCCTTTGCGTAAACTTTACGAATTTGAAACTCCGGTTGCTGATTAAAATTACTAGGAAATTTGTACACGTTGATAATATTTATGAACGAGGTCGTATGTTGAGTTCACAAGACGACAATAAGTTACAGTGATATTCATCATTTACCAATTTCAAAATGTACCTTTCCTACCTTATTTGACGCATCTAACAGTCATCTATAACAGTCTCGCGTTCCCTTAGCCTATCACGACAGCAACCATATCGAAGATAATATCGGAATATGAGTCGCGTGTTCGTTTTCACTGGCAATAAAAGGGCAGGAATTACCTGGTTTCAGAAGAAACAAACCGTATCAAAGCCTAGGATTTTTTTTCTTATTTTTAATCTCGTTGAGGATGTTACGCCGCGCAACACATCTGCACGCCATCCCGCGCGGCTTGCCAACCAACGGTCTACCTGTCGTCCTTCTAACACTCCATAGGCCCAAGGACCCACTATAAAGTTGCAATTCTAGCTGCATTGTTCGCACACATGGTCTAAGCACATCTGTTTGCCAGAAGACTTTCTAATTCCAGAAGTGTTTTCGGCCGGTTTTTAGAAAGGTCCTTGGGTTTATTATGTGCTCTTAAGAATTACGAAGAAAGCGGAGATATACCTAACGGAAAATCTGAGTTTCCCTATAAACAATGTCGCCTAGGACCCAAGTTCGTAGGAGGTTTCTTCCTCCTCTCTTCCTTCCTAACATTGGTCCCAACCAATCGACATCGCGGATTATTTCCCTCACTTTACTAACTGAAAATGTAAGCAACGAATCCGCGTTCTTCGTTCAAAGGGCACACCCATACCAAGCTTTCCTCCGTATTCACATTAGAATAAGCTTCAGAGATTGATCGTCTCTCACGGTGTCTAGAGTTCCCACAATCCCTATAACTCTCACCGTTCCTGTATCTTTCTGAGTTCCTTCATCATTTCTCAAGGTGCCTACACGGCCTAGAGTCTTCTAAGGCTCTCACTTATCCAGAACTCCGACAGTTCCTATAACTCTCAAGGGCCTAGAGCGCCTAAAGCTCTCCTTCTCTCATCCAAGACTAACCCTTCTCTCGTTATCTGTATCTTAATCAACGGCGTTACTACTTTGTGTGATTGTATAAAGTGTTGGAAATATACATTATTATAACTCTGACTCCCAGTGTTATACCGCATTAACCACCCCGATTATCCTAACCGAAATACGGGGATCGAACTATTCGTGGTGTCGATTATTCCAATCGTAACGGGAATTTACGACTCCCGTTGACGCGTATTCCAACGACCGCGTCTCCCCGCGATAGCTCGAAAAAACAGAGGAGTATCGCATTTATTAGTCGTTGCCACGTTCTATGTAGCTTATTCGTCGGGAAATTTTGCTGTAACAGAGCGCGAAACGCGTTATCAGAAGCGTTAACGTTAAGTAAGAAATAAAAACGAGTTACGGTTTCTTTACTGTTTAGCGACTTAATTTGCTGCGGATGAAACAACTTTGTTCAAGTATATATTCTAGGAGGAAAGAAGTTTTCTATAAAAAGCAAAGTTTCAACAAGGGGAAACTGAACGATCTACGATCCTGAATGGATTTAATAAGTTTCGTACGGGTGGTAAAAGAAAAGAGCAAAAGGATAGTAACCCTAAATCTTGAGATAAACTTGTAATGTCGGCAAAAATCCCCTTTGTATACGTTCCACGCGAGAATTTCATAGATTATCCTGCGAAATGAGAATTAACGTGCGCCGAAATCTAGAAGAGCAACAAAACAGCGTAGGAAAAAACGAAAGAATACAAAAAGCATTTGAAGATAAATATACCAGGTCCGGAACTTACGTTCAGCTTTGATTTCCTCTAATTGAGTATGTTGAGTATGGCGATTTGTACAACTTCAATTTCGCTACCCGTTACAGCTGGTTTATTTCCGACCTAATTTCCAATGTCAACAGAAGCTACGAGAATAAAAAAGCGAAACATTTTTAGTTCAGTTTTTTCCTCTAGCTCAATTTTGCGAAAATTCGTATCGTTCTCGAAAAAAATAGAAACTATTACAAACAATTTTTATTATTTTCTTTCGAATAGAACGGGATCAGGTTCGGTTCTGTTTGATTCTAGTACCATTTGCACGCGCAAAATCCACCCTTTACGAGCTTCGGCCGAGATTTTGCCTTCAAGGCAACTCTCGAATTACGCGACCGGTTGTAAAACAACACTTCTCCTGCAACCGTGCCTTTTTCTGCAGAACGATTCGTAGAAGCAAAACTTTTTCAACCTTTTTTATAGATGGTTTTCGCGTTTAATTCTCAGGGAGCGTGAATTTTAATGTCGACATCTTCTTGACCCTTTTCAACCCCTTCAAGTGACCCTCTTGCCAGCGAAACGTTCGTCAGAGGTTAAGAATCTACGCGAATCCGTGGATTCGAACAATAAAAGCGAAAGCCACTCCTCGAAGGAACGTCATTTCCAACCAGCCGTCCTTTTACATTCCGATTTTTGTTTTAACGTTGCGCCTTAATTATCGCGATTTAATTTATTTCAGCGTTACCTTGTCGTTCAAGCTGGTCCAGTTTCGAAATGTTACGGCTTGCCAGGGTTGTCGCGTGACGTTCGAATCTATAGCTTCGATAAGAAAGTTTTTTTTAGCAGGAACATGAATGATTCATCCTGTGACCGCAAGAGTCATCATTCTCGCCACGACAATTGCGGTTGAGTGATTAAAACGGTTGAATGAGTTCCAGCGAAAATTCACGAGAGAAGATTCTGAGGATTTATGGCAGTTCGGAATTCCGTTCGTCCAGAGAGAATCAACGTTCTCACGATCCGACGTCTTTAGGATTCTTCTCGCTATGGAACGTGCTGACTTTCAGGTCGTTGAAAATTTCACTTGGCACAAACAGCCGAATTCCGGATGGTAATTTATTGAATTTTTGACGCGAGCGAATCTCCAATATTTTCGTCCAGACATTTTCATCCTTTGGTTATCGAACTAAAACTTTCGAAATTTTGTTGCTCTTTTTCTACTAGTTTAAAGCATACGAAATGTCATGTATTCAAATGAAGATCTAGTTGGACATGATTTAGGACAATATACTTTTTCAACGACTTATCTTGTTTCTCGTTATTCCACTAGATGTTACAGGGTCCTCTAGCTATTATTAATATTACGAGGGAAATTTTACAACTTACAAAGTACCAGTATAGATAAATACTCTCGCATAACAATGACAAGTTTGATAATAAAACGAATGAAATTTTACGAGTACTTAGTATCTAGTGATAATATGCACGACCAACAAAATTTATCTCATACACGCGAAATGTGTATATACGTATAATATATAGTAATTATAACAGCCAAATTACTGTACGTGGTCACAGTCCAAAAATCGTAAACTGTATTATTCACAGGTAAGGGAAACTGTTGGTAAAAAGTTTCTACTGATAAAAATTTCGTTCACGGAGGTAACCACGTATCTGTGTCCACGTATTTCATGTTCCTGGATATGTAGTTCACCGGTACATGACGTCTATGAGGAAGCATCGCTACAATACAGTCCGATTTTCCCTACGTGTTACTCCTCTTTGTCTAATTCAACGCGTTCTTCTTTCGTTTTATTTCGTCTCTCCACGACGTCTGTCGTCTCGATTTTTGAGCAAGTCCAAGGATATCGACGTTAGATCGCGAGATAAAGGTTTCTGGACAGAAAAAGAGTATCTTGTTTAATTTACCCTCGATGATTAATCCATTCTCTGTCTGCAAAATGATTAATGGCCACGAAGAGGAGAAACTTTTTTCGTTCGCACTTAGACAGTGTACTTTCGTTTGCTATGATGTTGATCGGATAACTAAAACACACAAAGTTGCGAAATGGAATTGTGCAGAATGTTGATGATTTATCAGAAAGTTCGTTTGTTGATCGTTTACCACGCCGTACTCGATAAGTTAATTCCTCATCAGTTATGGATCGTTCGGAACTCCGTCAATTTTACTTTTTTTATAGAAAAAAGGCAGATCCGTCTTAGGATCTAACAGACATTTTTTTCACTACTTTCGCAAATTAATTCTGCAGCTATAATCAAGCAAAAAATGTGGTATAATATAAATCCAGGTTGTTGGAAGCTTTATTAAAAAGGTATAATAAAAATACGAAACACGAAGTGGAAAATACTTTGACCTTTAATATGCACTTTTATATTAAAAAGAAAGGTACATCGAACAAATATTGATACACGTGTTTTGAATTAATACAGAGAGTTGATTGATACATTGAAATGAAGCACGATTAAAATGAGTTTTACGAGGAAATAAATTTAATCTTTTATCGTTATTAGGTTGGTATCGAACGGTGAACATTTTGAGATGGAGTATCTACACCAAACAAATAGTCTAATAGTCTGACTAGTGATTATAAAACTATTCTCATTTTATAGCACAGTAATCGCAAGTCCATTCCGTGACTTTTATTACAACTTTTCAGTCAAATAAATATTTTTTCCTTGATTGTAAACATATCGTATTACAACATAATGCGCTAGAAACGTTTGGTTATTGAATTTTAGGACACCCTGTACATAAACAATTAATACGCTTGTCGCTAAAATTATTTCGATATCAATTTATTTCGATATTAATTTCGTAAATCAAATTTCGCCATGCGATTGTACATATATGGAAATATTTGTATTTAACAATGCAAACTGGCGCTGTTGTAAAGATTGCTTTTATAAAAAGAAATGAACGTGTTTTTTCTGAAATTCGAATTACGGAACATGGAATATGGTGACACAATACAACGTGGGGGGAAAATAATTCTATGGGTCGAGGTTAATAAACATTGTCATGGAAGTGACAGCATAGGAGAGATGCGTAAATATACGTAATTCGATCCGAACAAAGGGAATTCGTTTGATAAAATAGAGATATAGTCGAGTAGTTTTTCGTACGTGATCGAAAAGTTATAAATATTTCGCGTCAGCTTAAGCTCCAGCTTGCTACCGGATTTGACGAAGATATCGAAACGTTCCCTCAATGAAGTTGCCGCGATGTACTTCGAATTACGATGGAAATGCAAATCGATCGACAGTCTAGCAACTAATTTAAACGTGGATTTCTTTCTTCCCCTTTAAACATTACCATTAAACCTGAATTTGATAGATTAATGTTACACGAGTGATGTTGTAGTTTCGTCAGAGTCGAAAGACTTTTGTGGAAATATGGTTTTTGATCAATCTTCTTCCAATTTTCGAAGGAACCCTGTTGGAATAAAGCTGAGTCTCATTTATATTTAAAAGAGATTTTCACGGAGAGTAGGCGAGATCTAAAGATTTTCACAGCAAAGCGTATCTTGGATCACCATAATTCTCCGTCGAAACGCTTTCGCCGCGAAAAAGAAAAAAAGAGCTGATTTATCAATCAGAAAACGTCAACTTGGTCGTCTTTTTCGAAGCTTATACGATCCATTGTAATCCTACCGAGCGAACTTCGCTGTAGTATGTATTTGAAACTCGAATAAAGTTCGGGATGCATGATAAAAAAAAAGCACTTCACCGTTCTCTTTCGATGTATGCCTTCGTCCCTTCTTTAGAATGGGATTTATTAATTTCTTTTTATCCACGAATCTTTCTAGAACGAAATAACGAGACGTGGAAAACCATTCCATCGTCCTTTTCCGATTTACAGTTGCTTCTCTCCTTTAAAATAAGATTTATTAAACTCCATGAGTCTTCGTAGAACAGAATGGTAAATCGCAGGATAAATTATATCGTAGAATAAATTATAGCGCGGACTGTTCGATTCATATTACATAGATTTTTCATTCTGAGTAGCGATAAAAATCATCGAGCAGCGAGGAGAAATTGAGTTTCATCGGCTGTAGCGATTCGTACGACGATTAAAAATATGAGGAGAAAAAATATTATTTGTTATGAACAACGTTAATTAGAAGCATATTTTTCATTTCATGTCTGATCGGTGATGTAATCATTCGTGTTCTTTGGTTGTTCCCGAGAAATGTTAAAGGGACGCTGTCGAATGAGATTAACGATGTCAGGAACGACGACGATCGTATCTTCAAAGGACGACACCAATTAACATAGACTAAGGGTGTAAGTTTCATCTAATTACATCGTGCTGCGTACAAGAATTAAAGGAATTAGTAGGTTATTTTATCGTGAAGAATTTGGATGCAACATTCTAATTGAAGATTACAACATTAGAAATTCAATAATTGGATGGTTGAAAGAAAATTTACAATTTGAAAAGTTAATTACTCATCGTTTTGTAAATTCGTTGCTGTTACTTTTCTGGAAATTTCAACGATATAAATGACGATATAAAGTAACGACTTTAAAGATACAACTTTAAAGTTGGACGCTTCGAACTTCGACTACTTTGGCACTGTTTTGCAGATTAAATATTCTCAACTGTTGTTTGTTCATTGTTAGAACTCGTTACTAAAACAATTAATCCTCTGTTCTCTGGTTTATTTTTAATATACTAATTCATTACTACGAAACTCTCGATTATTTTAGTTATTCAAAGTGCTGCAAATTTACTAATTTAGGTCAATAACAATATTCTTCGCTTCGACAAAACTTTCATCACAAGATTTTCTGATATAATACAATTGTATGCTGATTACTTTTCAAATTATTTGTTTCTTAATTAAATCTAGCTGTTACAAACCTTTGTCTGAATCAAAATCTTTGTACACGTCACGAGACATGGTTACACAGTTCATCAAATCAATAGTAATATGAGACTCTCGATTGGTATTAAGAGTGGAACAATATGAAAGGCAAAGTTCATCGGTTACAGCTATCTAGATGCTTCGACAGAATCGATTTTGGTGGAAACTGGTATCCAATAGTTGGCTTTATGTTCTTCCGGATCATCAGCTCGATACGTGGGAGAAAATCGCTCGATTAAAGCCTATTTGAACTCTCGAATTCGATAACTAGCTATTACGACTGTCAACTTCGAATTAAGTTGCTTCTCCCACGACTTTGATCTTTCGACCATTTTGTTTCCAATCGTTGGTTCGTTGGATAAGCGATACTAATGATTTTTTGATGAGAAGTTCGATAATAGGATTGCAGGTATGCAGCTATCGACGATAGCTGCAGACGAAGGCTGAATTTATGATGTCGAATAGTTGAAGCGCCGATCTGATGGAAGTTTGCCGAAGCGATTAGAATTTCGAAAGCATTACAAAGCGGTTAGTTATCTCTCTATCACTGAGAAATATGCAATTTTAATAATTGTAAAAATAAAAAATCTGGAACCTGTTGTTTTATCATTTTTGTCATATTGAATTTTATTGCGTTATGGTACCCATTTTTTAAGGCTAATTTTATTACTAGTACGCTTTGTATCAAATTTTTGGAAAATTTTATTGGATTGCAAAAAGGGATCGTATATGGCGCAATAAGGTTGATGCACAACTGTAGCATTAAACATTTCTCCTATGAATCTAATTTTATTACTATCGTGCATCGAATGTTATTACAAAGTTTACAAATTTTCATCGTTATCGCATTTGAAAAAGAACCGTACAGGTGTAATAAGCTTGGTGTATCATACTAACGTCAAACTTTCTCTTTTGAAGTCAGCATCTTGCAATTACGCTTTGCTTTAAATTTGTTTAAATTCCACCGCAGTCGAATGCAAAGAAAAATCATATACAAGTTATAATATGATTGTTGCATCGTTTGTTCTACTCTTAAGAGGAAACATTTCGAGTACTACGTTTCCAAATTGCGACAGTTGTTTCTAACGAATGAATGAAGATGACTTAACTGAACGATTAATAGACGTATTACGCGAACCTGCACATTCCCGCAGGAGATTGTCGTGTTTGTTCAGACACGAAACTTCTGCAAGGCGCGACTCGTTTGTTTGGCTTTGACGTTTGCATTCACGTCTTTGTGTTGTGCAACGTTCCCAGCAAATGGTCGCGGAAAAGATTTATCAACTAACATAATCACTGACTGGTTCGAAGTGATACAAACCTTATGATACAACATTTGGCAAGATGAGATGTCCAAAAAGATTAAAAACATTATTTTTATCATATTCGTTGGAATTGTAAGGTACATGGCAAACAAAATGCTTGCCAATTTTTTTTTTAATTCTATTATTAATCAACACAAAGAAGAATCGTGCTTTTGAAGAAAATTTTTCATTTCTGGACACTCTATCGTTTCATTTTTTAGATTATAATGCATTTTATGAGTTAGAAGCTAAACCCACGATATAGTGCAATCGAGATTATACAGAATGATCTATATCTTGACTTATAGTCAAACAACTGTTACTAATGTTACGAAGTCTTTTGTAATAACTTCATCGTTTAATTAAACATCATTTTTCTACGATTTAATTCCAAATATATTTATAAGAATTGGGTATTCTAATGAATACTCTGTTTAAAAAAATGTGGAATGTATCGAAGAGAAATTAGAAACGCTCGAACAATCCATTGTTTTCCTGAGAGAAGAAAGGCACGGGCAATATTCGTTGCAGCTCTTCGATTTTCGATAAAACGTCAAATCACCTTTGTATCCTACAGAAAATATTTCAACGATTAAATTTGCATCGAATTCGAAGCCGATGGATATTTCCGCATGATCGAACAGTTTAACGAACAGAAACTACACACTGCAAAACACTTCGTAGTAATTCATCGTTGGCTCGCAGTGTTTCACGCGTTCAACAACGGGTGAACAAGGCGATCTTTCACAACCAGATACACTTTTCCCCTTCTTGTTGGCCCGTGTCATAGTCACGAATTTCCAAAAATGATTTATAAACTTACCTCGCCTTGTCAACGAATTATTCATCGAAAATCCATAAAGCGTCCAAAATATGGAAGGATCCAATTGGAAAAATCGCGTTTATTATTCCACTTCAGAAACATGAACGTCGTTCCACGAAGCTCCGCCATAACACCTGCTGTTGTCAACCTTTTCAGGAATATATCGTTACGTTCTTTCGTTTCCTTCCATCCATTGTACATTAATTTTCCTTTGGCAGAATAACCAACTTTCTTCCCATATATTTCGTTTCTCGATTATCCAACTTTAAACAGTCGTCTCTGGCCTGTTTTCTCTCTAATTGCCGAGTAGCCGTCGGCGTGATTGCAATCTGTTCCGGTCGTTTTAATACGAAAACGTCGGAAATCCGAGCGTTGAACGTGATATTAAAATTTCTTGGTTCACCACTCGACTATTTCCCTCCTCTTCGTCGAATAGCAAATACCAACCGACCGACGAAGAATACGCAATCAAAACGACCGGGCGAGTGTAAAAAAACGTCTAGAAAGGTTGCCATTCGAATAAAAGCTACCAGGCGAGGCTTGGTTATCCCATGTTTCCATCCTTTGGGAACGTTATTTTATCCCGTTGCCTTTTTTCTCTTTCTCTCTCTCTCTCCCCGTCGCCTAGAACGATGAGACGGCATGATATCAACGACGAAAAATGGATCTGTCGGGTGTAGGACGAACCTTTCGAACCAACACTTTGGGACAAACGTTTCGCACGAATGAGGGGAAGGAACGTTCAGAAGGAACAGTTGGAACGAATACTTGGAACGAACACTTGGAACAAACGGTAGGTTGTTTTCACGAAAATAATCGGCCACCACGCTTCAATCTTGTTCTACAATCGTGCACCAAGTGTTCTTCCTATAATTGAATATCTCGTTCCGTTGTATCGGTGTATCGAACATCTTGAAGAGGCCAGGAGTTCTCTGGTTCTCTCTAACTCGCTACCGTAACACGATTGAAATATGCAGAATACGGTGTTCAGCGGTGGGAACAAATATTGGACGCTCGAAGTTTGGTATCCTCTACAATAGATGGAATGTAAATGACACGAATGTACCTATCAAATAAATTCCAAACTGTTCGGTATTTAAGCTTCAAGAGCACCAATTCATCACACCGGCGCGCAGCGTTGGATTTTATTTGTCAGTTCGAAACAATACGTGCTTTGTTTTCCTTACGCTGCTTTGTTCTTTTTATTCATCCTCTTTGTTTCAGTAGCCCAAAGTAGGGTTTTATAGGTGGGTAATTGGAGTATTATACTCTTTCTTTCTCAAACAACAGTTCGTTTTGTTCGAAGTTTTTATTCTTCTTTGGAAGTAGGAAACGGATTAGGGAATGTTTAGTAGTCAAGGGAATGTTTAGAGATTGCCAGGAACAGTCGGTACTCTCTTCAATTTCCTAAGGAACTATCCGCACGGTTCCCCGCCTTTATTTTATCGAAAGCTGAGGCACGTTTCTCAAACGAACACGACGGAGATCCACCAGGAAATAAACTTTGAAAGAGCAAAGGAACGCGACGGATCTTGGGACACGTCTTACTAAAGGATTCACTATGATTTCGTGTCGCTTTTACTGGCGGATATTGACGATGAATACTAATGCAACTATTTGATCGAATCGTGTAAAATACCTTTTGTCCGATCATCTCCATCTAATGTATTTTAATATACCTTAAAATAATAAAAGCTTAAAAATGTTCCAACGTTCAATCAATTAGGATGCAATTCGTCCATAAAAATTACGATCAAGAGATTTGCTATGATTTCAGTAAAGTAAAGCATTTCAATTTTATTATCTCAGCTTTCTCGCGCAATAATTTGCAATTTTACAATTAGTCAACTGACTGATATCCTTAAGTTTATTTATCAAAGCTGCTGGTATAGACAATTACATAGTTCAAGTTTAAAAAATGTACGTAATATCGTTATTTTTCTCTGCTTTTCAATTTACGGAGTTCATCAGCATGGTTTTCAAGCGATTAATGCAATAAAACATACTTTAAAAAGTTCTTTATCTTCAAACCGCTCGTAAACTACGAGTCAGATAAAGGAGGTACTTCTAAACTCACGCGAAGATTATTAACGCTGTTTCCAGCAGAATTATCCAAAATCCGGAAGTATGTCAACGTGATAGTGTACTTTATCTGAGAAGAAGATTATTTTTTATTTCTATAACGTCAGAACTATCAGAAGAGCCAAGCGATCAATTCATAATTCTTCGTAGACAAATTTCGTAAATTTACAACGACGCATTTTTTAAAGAATATTGATTAATTTCAACTTTGGTTCATTTCTTTGTATTATATATTTTTTCATCCTGATTCCTTTAATACGAGTTTCATCTAATTCTATACGCGATCCTCGTTAACAGATTATTTGCGTTTATAATCTTCCAATTTCACGAGAACACACTAATCACCGTCTCTAGTCATTGATTTGCCATTAATTTATACATTTTGGAAAAATTGGTATACCATTACCGCAAGTGCACATGGCAATTCAAATGGTTCCGTACAATAGCGTATATTGCCTATTAAAGATGTTAATTTATATTTCGCCGGCAGGCTTCATTTAATTACTTAATGGAGATATTGAAACGTCATATTGACATGCAATCTCGGTACTGCGCCGAATATCTAAATTTTGTGGCGTACTAACCACATAAATGTTCTCTGGAATAATACCGCAGTCTAAACAACAGAACGTACACTGGTGGCAATGCGCAACCCTCTATTGGCAGTTATAGAGGGTGGATCAACGCCGCCGACGGTCAAAAGCAGCCACTTTCTCAACTTTACGATCCTCCCGCTCGATGTTTACTCATAGCCTGGTGAAAATAGCTTTAAGACTACCGGAGGTTTCAGTTCGATATTTTTATGGGGGCCACCCTCAAGAAAGACGAAAGTCAACCTTACCGTCACACTAATTACGCAAACATCGCTGATGATTCAGTTTCTTATCTAAAACTGTTCTTTCAGTAATCGCGAGAAATTTATTTTTACGGTTAATAATTTAGTAAACAATAGTTGTGGACTATATAACGATACATATATGTAGTATCTAAATGGGTCTTTATGTTGGGTAATGATGGATTATTATGGGTAATGATGTTTTGATTTAATAAATAATATTCGAAGCAACGAAATGATTACAATGCTGTCGTACGTCTTATTTTCATACGCGGCTTTCGACTTCCCGATTCACACTCTCCGGCTTCTACACTCGCTCGCTCTCGCTTCTCACTCAAACTGCACGCTTTTTGCATCCGTTCTCTCCGGCTTCTCAACTAACACTGCCTTTAGCGTTTCTGTGTCTTTTCTCGTCCTATCGGACACGTGTCCCGAAACGCCCGTGACCAGGGTCACGCAGCCCCTTTCCGCGAAACTATCCACTTGAAAGGACCGCATTGATGTACCCGACGATGCCGCGGCTTTCGCGACTTTGTTTACGGTTCGGCCGATATCTTAGGCCTTTTGTCCACGATATTACATATATATTCCGAACGAAGTTTGTTAAATGTTACATAGGAAAAATATGATAAATTCTTTTTTGGTGATTTTCTAACTTTTACGCTACTTGATGATCAAAAGGAAACGCTTTAATATAACGGTAGAATTTTAGTGAAAGTAACGATTTTTCGAATTCAAAGAAATCTCGTTTGGAAAGAATGTTTAAGGCACTGCCGAGATGTGACAGATGTACTACAAATTAAAATGCATTTCTAGATTCGTTAAATATCAACTAACAAGCCGCTTGTTATCAAAACGTTCGTGTTCACAAAGTAAATAACAATTGATTAAACTGTGTCATTAACTATTTAATCCGAGTTCTTAACACTTAACTCGATTCTTCGAACGAGCTTTTCGAGACGCTTTAATTAAACGAAAAACCAGTGTTCCGTATTCACGTGACTTTCTAGTTAGCTCTTTGTACAATCTAGAATGTATTAATTAAGCCAGAAAGCGTAGAATTTGCTTGTAACTTTTGTTGTAATGTAACTTCCTCGGATGTAGAGATGGCGTTTTTAATTTACCCCCGTCACGATGCTAAACCGTAAACTCATTTCGCTCGCGTTTCCCTCGTCCATTGTTAAAGGTACGTAAATACCACTGTAATAAGAAATTTAATTCAATATGCCATTCTCCCACACGTTTCATTATGTTTCGAGCTTTCTATTTTCGCTTAAAGATTCTACAATGTCAATGATGTCCATCAAATTTTGATAAACTGGTTGAGAAAATGAGACGTTTAAAATTAATTTATCGACGATAGAAATGATATTTGCTGAGGGATAACCAGACAGAATTATTGGGGCGGCTTATTCGATTTCTCGAAAAACATACTGCCAAGATGTTTCTATATATATTACATATTACATACTAGTTCGTTGTCCGACGAATACAAAGAAAAAGTCGAGCAAACCTAACTAATCCTTCTACTCGTTATGGTGTAGCATAGTCAAGCTCGTAAGAGGGGTTAAGAAGCTTAGGTTAGTTCAACTTTAAGCCTATCGACATATTTCCTCAAACCAAATTGTTTTTTTTAACGGCATGGTATCTCCGTGTCTTTTGTGATTCTTTCGAGAAGATATCATCGTCTTACTGGGATTAAGTTTGTTTAACGTCCTCGGAACTCCATTTTATCATCTAGCTTTACAGTGAACGCGTCAATCGAGAAAGGATTGATGGATTGAAAAAATTGCACTTGCGTGCGATGAACGGCGTTGACGCTTGACGGCCAAATATCGTGATATTTTTCAGTTTAAAAGGACCAACATCTTTCTCAATTTCCCGTAAACCTTTCTTTTTTCGATATAATATTCAAAATATTCGGACGTTGTGTTGTCACGAATTACTCAACATTTTTATCCTTAAATATATGATCTTTTAAGATACATATAAAACGTCTGTGTCAACGATTTTGTGCCATAAAATCATTGAGAAATAGTTTTACAGGCCAGTCTCGTTTTTTTTACTCGCGATTAAAAAAAGAAGCTACAGTCATTTGAATAAAAATTATTTTATATTACAATTTTGAATTACGTATCTGAGAGATATAAATAGGTTACCTGATGACAAATTGTATTCGAAAATTGTATTCGAAATCCCAGAATTTCCGGAGTTTTTCTTCAATCAAGCTCCAAATAAGCGAATTAAAATATAGAATATTAAAACCAGCTGTGCCACCGTAATTATAATCAGTCCGGTCAAAGAAGCACCATTCATTCGACAGAATTATTAAGCTCCAGAAAAACTTGCACGAGTTCAGAGTTTTGAAACGTTCCAAGTGATATGGCGATCACAGTTCTCTCAGATGATGACGGAAGAATTCAATTTGTTAAATTTGATACACACTGTAATCATTTTACCCATTTATTACAATTATCCTAATACGATGAATAACAAGAGATCAGAATTCAGGGGACTAGTTCAAAGGATAGGTTCCAGTACAATGGATATCGGCGAAGCTGGATGAGATTAGTAGTAGAAACCGATATTAGTCAGACGGAGGACAAAAGCGCTGACAGTGCCGTTTAGCAATGAAACAGAGGATTCTTTGTACCCAAGGGAGAGTGGACACACGAAGACTGTAAATACTCGAAGACTGGATTACCTTCTCCTTTTCTTTCTTATACTGCAATTTCATAGAAACCGAGTCTGTAAAATAATCTCGGTTCTCCCATGCTGCTCTTATCTTCATATATTCTGCCGACCACAGATAGGAAATTTTGTTGCACACGCATATCGTCCGACTATAAAGATAGGTAATGCAGTGGAATCTCACTTGTCCGAGTAGGGACCATGGGATTTCGGATAATCGAGCAGTTCCAATGAAAAAGGTTCACCAGCTAATCCTCTCTATTTCTTTTTATTAGTTTGGGTAATAGGAACTGTCCACCTTGCACGATTGAACTAATGATACTTTACAAGTGATCGATAATAATAAATTATAATTTTAAATGTAAATTTTGGAAATTGCATGTTATGCAATTATCTTATATCGCGTAAAACTGTGAAATTGTAAAAAATACATGTACAATTTGCAGCTTGTCAATTGGCTAATAGCATTAGGTTGCTAAATTATTCTGTATGGAAGAAAATTGCTTCCGCATCGCGTTCTTCCGCATCTTATTTACTTTTATTTTACTCGACAAGAACAATAATGCGGCGAGCAATAAACTCGATTGTGAATAAGTCTTCAAAATGAACTCTCTTTTAATCGAATATTGATTGAAAAGTGTAATCTTCTCTGATGATTTGGAATTATACAGTCGCTGGAAAAATAAGACTATTTCTTTTCTGTTTCATCTCTATTCATGTTTCCAATCTCCATGGTTACTGACCGTTTACTTCGCGCGTTTACACTTAATATAATATTTAAAACAGTACTATTTTTAACTATTTTAACAGGAAGAAAGGAATCAAGGATTTTACTAATCGATTTGACCGGTTGTCCGCAACTAGCAATTATTTACAAATTTAGCAAGTGCAAATGAAACGAATAACGTTGCTTCGATTCGACCATGTGTCCGATGCATGATTATTTTGCCAACGCCCCAATTAGTAGCCCCCATGCGATTTCACGATTCTTCTTCTACGAAATCGAAATCCATCATCGGAAGTCGTTAAAACGTTGCTAATCTTGTGCGGTTCTTGATAGGAAATCCGAGTTTTTTCTCGCAATCTGCTCTCATCCATACCAACCACGTACAATCCAATTCAATTTTCATAACTCGCGTCTTTGAAATAATTTTACAACTCGCGGGTATTGTATCTGGTATAAAAGAACCACGTAATAAGAAAACCTCTGCGAAATAACAATGTATTGTTACATCAGCGGGACGCACGTGCATCGTTTCGCTGGTATTGGAAAGAATCGTAGTTTGATTATTTCATTTGTGCCTGTATGGAGAACCATGAAACGAAGTAGAGCGGTGCAATGCAATGTTTTCAGAATTTTCCGCCGCAGTAATTAATCGATTTTCACCGGGTTTTATTAAAACTTGTTAGGTAACATGCGTGGTACCGTGCAACGCATTCTACACGTGCCTTTTTAAATGATACACGAGCAATTAATTATCAAAATATCCAGGAAATGTGGTGCTGTGAAGATTTCCATGGAAATTAACTTGCGTACAGGTGATACCGGAAAGATTGAAAATATCAATTCGACGAATTAATACCAACGATGTAAATTATTTTCCCAATCGAGTTCTATGTTTGCTTATTTAATTGAAAGTTAACTCGTGTGCCTCATGACGATCGTGATAATTCTAAATCCACAACTTTTCCGTTCTTCTGTGTGTAAGGATTCGAATATTCCATCATTCGACAAAAATGAATTCTGCTCTGTTATTTTGAGGGCTCTTCGCCCAAACTATATTTCTCTATTATTAGAAAATTTATCGAAAGTGAGAGAGGAATTATTATCAATAAGCGCGCCCCCGTTTCAATATACTATAATAATTTTTCCATATAGTTGAAAGTTCTTTTTTCTCGGTTGAAGCTAAAATAAAATTCAATTATCCAAAATTTAAACCGTAACAAAGTTAAATTGCAATGTAGAAAAAGCTCGAAAAATAAAAATTCTCTATTAGTTCCTCTTCTAAAACAAATAGGCGCGATTGTATTAATCGATAAAGCGAAATTTTTATGCCCCGGGAATGACGTCGCAACGCCAACCAACTTGAAAATCGATAGTCGAAGCTTAATGACGCCAATGATATTCCACCAACGTACGTAGCACCGTCCACGAAACTTCCTAGTTCAATTTACGCACGAAAAAGACTGCTATATTCTCGAACGAACGAAATCGATATTTCCAAGCGTGAATCACATCAACCAGAGAAACTGTATCTATGCAGAATTTTATTAACTGCAGCCGTGAGTTGAAAGATAGAGAGAAAGAGAAAGAAAGAAAAAGAGAAAGGAAGAGATTGTCCAGAAGTATTTTACCCGTTTTAAATTGTAATTTCCATTCACGTTGCTAGATTGAACAACAGGCTTTTAGTAACAGCTGCCATGGACGCTAGTAAATTGATTAAACGAACGTTTTCTTCACGCATTCCCGTACCTTCGTATTCCTGCAGTTTCATCTCGTTATTTTTAATGCGAATACTTACAGCTCGCCAGATTGTCGAATACTTAACCATCGAATAACGATCGTAATTTATTTTTCCACGTAAAAGTGGCTTGGAAAAAATATTCTTTGTCCTCGTTATTGTTGTTTTCTACTATATTACATTCTTAAAGTTTTGAAATTCCACTCAAAACGTACACGAAACTTTTTTCGAAATTAGCAGGTTCTGTTCTTTATGCAATCATATTTCGTCAGTGTTTACGATGTACTTTTGCCAAAATTACGAGACGCTAAGTGGTCTCTCCGCTTTATTATGTATTAATTCATGAAAAATGTGGACACGCGTTATACACAAGCTTTAGATAGCCAGGCCACTGTATATATCTTGTTTAATCCTATCACGGCCGCTATCGCACTTAGCCTCATTTAATATGATCCTAAATGTCTTGGGCTTCGATTTACGAGGTGCTAGCTCTGTCTTGTCGCGTATGGATCCGGTCGTCGTAACGGGTCATCATCGGGAATAAATACCATTGTAACGTGATATCCAATCTGGCCAGCTTGTGATTGAAACCGTGTTATAAAAGGGTTTATAGTCAACCGGCTTTTATTAAATTATTTTTCCTTTTCCAGACGCGTCTCGTCAAATTCGTTTGGCCAAACTGTATCTCGCTTCAAGGTTCACGCGTATACGTACACCACGAATAAAAATATAGAGCGATCATAAAATGAGCGAGAGCTGAGATTTACACGTTTCGATTGCACGTTTCCTTGCAGATGTAAGGATTTTGGTAAGTGTTTTTTTAGAATGCGAGCAATATGAATTCGCGAAGAATGATATCACGATGAATTGGAAAAATACTAGAAACATACAAGAATGTTAGGTGTATTTTGAAAAACAGTTCACGAGTTCCAGGTGGGAATTTTCGTGAGTCTATCTATTAAATTGTTTTCTAATGAAGAACGTATTTCATTCGAGACAAACTTTTATATTGTCTGTGCGTAACACATTATCGTAAATTGTGACTATACCGATAAGAGTCACTTTCGAAAGCTTTGATTTAGCATTCCGTTGATACACTGTTTGACTGCTGTTACGTCGCGTGAAAAGGTCCGCGCGACGTACTTTAATGTCTGACCGTCCAGACCCAAACGTCATTAGAGAACCCTCAATAAAACTAAGGCCCACCATAAACCGATTCTCATTAGCTTGCAGAAACCTTGAATCCTGCAAGCATTTTCGGTTTATAGCGGGTACTTAAAAGGTCCTTAGGTTTATTGAACGTTCTTAAATATTACGGAGTAAGCTGGTAGTTATGACGGGAAAAATTGTTAATTATATGACAGGGAAAATCAGGCATTTAGAGATTAGAAACATCTGGGTTTTCCCACGAGTCATGCCGTTAGGATGCTTCCATATCCCAACTTCAACCGTTAACGTCTTAGCTAATGGTAACGGGGATCTGTGTCCTCATGTTCATAACGGAAAGTACGAACAACGAATCAGCTTACTTCGTTCAAAACCTCCATCGTCATTGACACAGGTAGACGTACGAGTCAGTCGTTCGTAGTAGTACGAGTTAGTCGTTCGAGTAGTACGAATCAGTCAGTCGTTCGAGTCAGTCGTCAGTGCAAGCCACCCAAGTCAAACAGTCGGAGTCAAGCAGTCGACGTCTCCTCATTCAGTCTTTCGGTTGATCCTGTTGATTCGATTCAGTCAAAGTTGGATCTGATCAATCGCCACATCTACTACGACCCACGAGCCTTCCTCTCTCAGATTGGCAGTCAGAATCTGAGCAAGATCCAGGCAATCTTCAGACTCAACGACGTTACTATTGTGTGTGATTAAACGAAGCTGTTGGAGAAAAATATAATCATAACCCTACCAATCACGGAGTTATATTAATTCAACCACCCCTATTATCTTAACGGAAATCAGGGGATCGATCTACTCGCGGCGTCGATCATTAGAATCGTAACGGGAATTTACGACTCCCGTTGACGTGTTTCCTCGCGATTGCGTCTCCCCGCGATAGCTCGAAAATACATGGTCCTTCGAGCCGGATCACGTGCCAGTGTCAAGTAAGTGTCCACACACAGTGCCACGTGTTCCCTTTGAATCCAACAGCGGAAGTGTATCACTGCATTAAGGTCAGCGACGTCAGGAGCAACACCTTCAAAAGATATACACACTGGTCGAGGCACGCAACCAGGCAGCGTCCCGACGTAACTGAGTAATCAATTTAAGAAGATTTCAAGTCGATCCACATCCCGAATCATGCCGACCCCAGCTAAGATCAACAACTTGAGGAAACGACGTGATAAATTGTTCGAAGGCACGTTAACGACTATAAGGGACCGCATCGATAGATACGAACAGTCAGGCATGCAAGATCTTGCATATTTGAGATCATCTCAAGCCCTACTCAAAACCGGGTGGAAACGATTCCTATCACTCCAGGACGAGTTGGACGACATCGAGGACGAGGATATCGTTCAGGAACGCGTAGCGTCGGAACAGTACAGTTCCCTGGACGAGAGAATACAGCATCTCCGGGAAGGAAAGCCATCTTCAATCCCGCCGCCATCAAAGGGCACCGATTTTCCCGAAGCGAAAATGCATTTACCAGAAATGCGGCTACCAGCATTCGACGGGAAATTCGAAAATTGGAACGCATTTTTTAACACATTCAACTCGACTATCGACATGAACTCTCACCTAACCACCTTACAAAAATTCCATTATGTGCGGGCTTCCTTAGTAGGGGAAGCCGCGAGTTGTGTGAATTCTCTAGTTTTCCATGAGGAGAACTATCCGAAGGCGCTGAGCCTTCTCAAGCAGAGGTACGATTGTCCGCGACGCATCGTGTCATGCCATGGATTTGCAATCATTGACTACTCAAAGCTGACGCATTGTTCTCCAATGGCCCTAAGAGACTTGGCCAATGTCGTAAGACAGAACCTCGACGCACTAAGCAGTTTGGGACAAACCGTACATCCGAATAGCCTCATTCTTAATCTCATCAGCTCCAAACTACCCGATTACGTCAGGCAACAATGGGAGCTAACCTTGACCAACAAGGAGGTGCCTCAATACACCGATTTGCTAGATTACCTCGAGAATCTAGCGCTCACAGGCATCTCACCTTCCGATATCAAACAAATTAAAACACCGGACCAATCCAAAAGAATCCGACAGCGTAAGACACGAGGACAGACATTCACCGCATCCCGGGTCAAGAATTCCTGCCATTCTTGCAAGGGCCAACACTCCATTTGGCATTGCGACGCCTTCAGAGCCAAAAGCGTCAGTGAACGCTTGAAGGAGGTCAAAAGTGCACTCCTGTGTCTGAACTGCCTGAGTGCGGGACACACAACTCGGGATTGTCATGCCGGGTCTTGTAGGGTGTGTGGAGGTCGCCATCATACAATGCTACATCGGGACAGGCAAAAGGTAAGGTCGACTTCCTCCAATTCAGATCAAGGTTCCTCCCCTTCCAGCAGGAGATCATCGACATCCCCGTCAAAGACTCGGAAGGTCGCAAGGAAGCACAACCCAAGGACTTCACGGACTTCAAGTCCATCAACCAGTCCGAGACAGACACACAATTGACGCCAGGCACGCCGAACCCCAACAAGGACCGATCAAACCCGACCATCAGATCCCAAATTATTGTGCAATGACCTAGTAATTACAGCACAAGTTAACATGCTGACCGACAAACGGCAACCTATTCGTTGCCGTGCGTTGCTCGATACTGGATCCAGCATGAACTTCATTACTAGAAGACTAGCCGATTCCCTTGGAATAAAACAAAAGAAGTGTTCGGTCCCAATTGGGGTTCTCGATACTTTAACGACGACGGCAAGGCGATACATAACGGCTACGATCACGTCAACCGACGGCAGCTATGAACGTACAATAACGTTCCTCGTCATTCCGGCTATCTCGACCCTGATCCCAAGTCAACACATCGATCGCTCGACATTGGAAATACCAAAGAATATCAATCTGGCCGATCCACGATTTCATGTGCCAGGTCCGATCGATGTCTTACTGAGTTCAGGTACGACACTTGCTTCGATGTGCGTCGGACAGATTAATCTGACGCGACCAGACGAGCCGGAACTGCGTTTACAGAAAACCCGATTCGGCTGGGTAATCGGGGGGAGTCCAACTTACCAAATCGCGACAAATGCATTCCACGCCTCCACAACGGCTCTGCAAGCTGATCTCGCGCGGTTTTGGGAAATCGACGAAGGACCCCCGATTCAACATCTCTCAGAGGCAGAGCGACGATGCGAAAAACACTTCCGAGATCACGTCCGACGCACCAGCGAAGGACGATACATTGTCGCCCTTCCATTTCACAGCCAGCTCCCATCCCTTGGATCAACCAAGGCACTAGCGATGAGACGACTCGCATCACTCCACCGCCGATTCCAACGCGATAACTCATACGAAATCGCGTACAGTAATGTGATCCAAGAGTACATAGACTTGGGTCACGCGACGAAGATCGACCCTGGTCACCTCGCTAATCACGAGTATTATCTGCCACATCACAGCGTGATCAAGGAATCAAGCGACACCACTAAGCTCCGGGTTGTGTTCGATGGATCAGCGGCAAGCAACACTGGAGTATTGCTAAACGATACTTTGCTCACCGGACCAAAGTTGCAGGAGGATCTATTCGACATCCTACTTAGATTCCGGTCTCACCAGTATGTTCTAACTGGCGATATTGAAAAAATGTATCGCCAGATATTGATACGCCCAGAAGATAGGAAATATCAACAAATTCTGTGGCGCAATTCCGACGGTGAGATCGACTCCTATCAACTTAACACCGTGACGTTTGGGTTGTCAGCCGCTCCATACTTGGCCATACGGTGTCTCAAACAATTGGCAGACGACGAGGGACACCAATTCCCGCGAGCATCACTGGTATTAAAGCGAGACTTCTACGTAGACGACGCCCTCACCGGAGCTGATACGAAGGAAGAGGTACTGTCGATTCGGAAGGAGCTCACCGACCTTCTGCAATCAGGCGGCTTCAATATTAGAGGATGGGCGTCCAACGATTCGGACGTACTGAAGGGGCTATCCGAACAAGACAAATGCCGGAAGCTACAATTAGGTGAGTCTCAGACCCTAAAAACCCTCGGGGTTTTTTGGGAGTCCCAAGTTGATTCAATCCTCTATTCGGTCGATACCCTAGCTGATCTCCCACGCGTTACAAAGCGATCAATAAGTTCGGTGATCGCCAGAATTTATGATCCATTAGGATTGCTAGCTCCAGTGATAATTCGAGCAAAGATTATTTTGCAACATATATGGTCATTAAAGATCAACTGGGATGAATCACTTCCCGCGGATTTGCATACGGAATGGAGCCGGTACTACACCCAATTAGCGTTGATAAACAACGTCCGGTTTCCACGAAAAGCTGTAATACCAGCAGCGACTAGGATGGAACTCCACGGGTTTTGCGATGCCAGCGAGAAGGCTTACGGAGCCTGCGTCTATCTCCGCACCATTAGTTCCGACGGCTCCATCCAATCCCATCTACTCACCGCGAAGTCAAAGGTCGCTCCGCTCAAAACACAGACGATCCCACGACTCGAACTGAGCGGAGCACTCCGTCTGGCTACCCTGATCGCATCAATCCAGAAAGCCCTGACGATCGAGATCTCTCGGATCGTATACTGGACTGATTCCACCATCGTGCTCCAGTGGATCAAAACCTCGCCGCATATGTTAAAAACATTTGTGGCGAACCGAGTAGCCGAGATCCAACTCAAGACTAACCTCTCCGATTGGCGTCATGTACCCACCGCCGACAACCCAGCGGACCTCATCTCACGAGGTCAGACGCCCAAGGAGTTCCTGCGCCCGTCCATTTGGAAAAATGGACCATAATGGCTCCAGCAAAACGAAGAGCATTGGCCAACATGGAACCCAACTACGTCGGGCGAAATTCCTGAGCAACAGAGGTCACCCTGCCTGGCAGCGAACCCAGTCGACCATACGATATTAGAAAAATACTCGTCATGGTCAAAACTAACCAGAGTCGTCGCTCGCTGCTTTCGATGGAGACAGAAGCAAAGCCGGGCAGTATCTCTAACAGTAGATGAGCTCATTTCGGCAGAAAATAGATTGCTTAGACTCCTACAAAACATCCATTTTTCGAAGGAGATTCGCTCACTACAAAAAGATCGGACCACGTCCGTGGGAGGGAAACTCCAACGCCTAAATCCTTTCCTCGACAATGAAGGGATAATACGAGTCGGAGGATGACTCACTAACTCACAGATGCCCTTCCACCAAAGGCATCCGATCATTCTGCCAAAATCATCAGTGACTGAGCTCATTATCGACCAGGAGCATCGACGCAACCATCATTCCGGAACCCAGGCCACACTATACGCTATTAGACAACGTTATTGGCCTGTCGACGGCCGAAGCCAAGTATGGCGCACCATCAAGAACTGCGTCCGTTGTTGCCGAGCCAATCCACCATCAGTAGAATATCTGATGGGAGACCTGCCGGAGTCACGGATCACCGAGTCGCGGCCCTTTACGAACATCGGGGTTGATTATTGCGGCCCGTTCTATGTCAAGGAGAGAAGGGATCGTAATCGCCGAAGGGTAAAGGTGTACGTCGCCATATTCATATGCCTGGCTACCAAAACCGTTCATATCGAATTAGTGAGCGATCTGACAACCGACGCATTCCTTGCCGCGCTCCGCCGGTTTATCTCTCGGAGAGGACATTGTGCGACCATCCTTTCGGACAACGGAACTAACTTCGTCGGAGCAAACAGGGAGTTGAAAGAACTTCACCTCCTATTACAATCCGACGACCATCAAGAAAGGGTGCAGACCTTCCTCACCGATCGGCAGATACAGTGGTCATTCAACCCTCCGAATTCACCACATTTTGGCGGTTTATGGGAAGCCGCGGTGAAATCATTTAAACGGCATCTTATTCGCACCGTTGGCACGGAACTCTTGACCTTCGAGCATCTCAATACTCTGGTTATTGAGATCGAAGCGATGTTGAATTCCCGTCCACTTACTCCCATCTCAACAGATCCTAACGATCTCCCAGTCCTCACTCCCGGACATTTTTTGTTAGGCGACACATTTACCAACATTCGGGAACGAGATCTTAGGACAATCCAACCAAGCCACTTATCTAACTGGCAACGTATCCATCAGCTTAAGCAGGAATTTTGGAGTCGATGGCACCGAGAATATCTCAACGAATTAACCAGCCGTAGCAAATGGTACAAGGGCAAACATGGCATTCGTGAGGGCACAATCGTAATTCTCCGAGAAGACAACGTTCCACCTATGCATTGGCCCTTGGGCCGCGTCATTAAGGTCCACCCAGGAGCCGACGGAATTATACGGACAGCCACGGTGAAGACAGCGACGAGCATCCTGGATCGCGGCGTCAAACGATTGATTCCACTACCCTGTCAACCGGAATCGGAGGAACCCGGACAACCACGAACAGCGGAGAACGCAGACGAAAGTTCCCCCTGATACCATCCATGGACTTTTGATCGGGATTCTCTCAACGGGGGGAGGATGTTACGTCGCGTGAAGAGGTCCGCGCGACGTACTTTAATGTCTGACCGTCCAGACCCAAACGTCATTAGAGAACCCTCAATAAAACTAAGGCCCACCATAAACCGATTCTCATTAGCTTGCAGAAACCTTGAATCCTGCAAGCATTTTCGGTTTATAGCGGGTACTTAAAAGGTCCTTAGGTTTATTGAACGTTCTTAAATATTACGGAGTAAGCTGGTAGTTATGACGGGAAAAATTGTTAATTATATGACAAGGAAAATCAGGCATTTAGAGATTAGAAACATCTGGGTTTTCCCACGAGTCATGCCGTTAGGATGCTTCCATATCCCAACTTCAACCGTTAACGTCTTAGCTAATGGTAACGGGGATCTGTGTCCTCATGTTCATAACGGAAAGTACGAACAACGAATCAGCTTACTTCGTTCAAAACCTCCATCGTCATTGACACAGGTAGACGTACGAGTCAGTCGTTCGTAGTAGTACGAGTTAGTCGTTCGAGTAGTACGAATCAGTCAGTCGTTCGAGTCAGTCGTCAGTGCAAGCCACCCAAGTCAAACAGTCGGAGTCAAGCAGTCGACGTCTCCTCATTCAATCTTTCGGTTGATCCTGTTGATTCGATTCAGTCAAAGTTGGATCTGATCAATCGCCACATCTACTACGACCCACGAGCCTTCCTCTCTCAGATTGGCAGTCAGAATCTGAGCAAGATCCAGGCAATCTTCAGACTCAACGACGTTACTATTGTGTGTGATTAAACGAAGCTGTTGGAGAAAAATATGATCATAACCCTACCAATCACGGAGTTATATTAATTCAACCACCCCTATTATCTTAACGGAAATCAGGGGATCGATCTACTCGCGGCGTCGATCATTAGGATCGTAACGGGAATTTACGACTCCCGTTGACGTGTTTCCTCGCGATTGCGTCACCCCGCGATAGCTCGAAAATACAACTGCTGTTCCACACGGTTGAAGGTTCTTCCATCTTCGAATGAGATTTCGCGTCAACCGGGAAAGATAGCGGCGTTCGAGCGAATCTCAGCGTGAAATTGTTGGATGATTAAAGTGGCCGGAGATCGGTTTACCGGCTCTCTGTCGAATTAAACGAGACACTTCGAGTTTAAGGGATGATTCAAAGTTTGAACAGTTTCATTACACCTTGTGTTCATCCGTTCTGAATATCTCGAGTGGGTAAAATAGTAGATAAGTGAATTCAATCGACAAAAGTTCAGTTAGTTGGATATTAAATAAAACTTCCTTCCAACAAATAGAGTCCAAGTGAATGAAATCCTGCTTCTATTTCTGCAGTTCTACTTCTGTTCCCAAAATTCTATTTCCAAAAAGTTTATTTATTTAAAAACAGAATAATATTTTCGAGTAATTTCTATATTGAAAACTCCAACTTTATGACACGTCGTTGAACCACTGGCGATGATATAAATTTTTAAAATCTGGGGCAGACTCTTACGTACGGCCTTAATTGTAGTTAGATCAATTAGTGACCTTGCTTAACGCTTTACGACCCTACTGAATTGTATTTCACCTACTACACTTATCGTAAATTGTCTCAAAGCTGAATGACGTCAGATTAATTGGCCCCCAACGACATGTTTTTTTGGAAAAAGGTGCATTATTGCCAACGTACACATTGCTAAGGCGATAAAATCGGGAGAGAAATTTCGAGAATGTAACGAGTCAACAATGGCTACCTTGGAACGATATCAATTGCGCTCGAGAGGCGATGAATCGTCAATTCGCGTGAACTATCATTTACAGGCATAAATTTGCTTAAATTCCTTTGCCAAAGAATTGTGTACATGTTCGTGTGTAAACACGAGTTTGCATTGTCTTTCGTGGATCGAGGGACGCCAATTATCAAGTATGCTTTTACTATTATGCAGCTCACAAAAGACCCTTGCCTATAGTGCCTGAAATACTCGAGAGTATTCCTTTTTCCACGACATTCGCGAGAATGCGCTCGCCTGGATTTATGTCGGCGCCTACTTGATTAAATTAACCGCATAAAATGCTCGCACAATTCCTTTGAATATCCTTCAATTGTGTTACATCCTTTAGGACATTTTCGTTCCAACCATTATTTTTATTGCTATGAAATTGGTTAAATATCTTAAGGTGAGATTGTCTCGTGTAACAACAACAAGAGTAGTGATTATTATGAATTTTCTTTTTAGTCTAACTATCGGTTACGCGGTAAATACTAGACCTTTTTAAGATATAAATAGATAGTTTTTAAGTACAGATGTAATTTGTTTGCTTTATTTTTAATTTAATGATAATTATTTTTCGGGTCATTATTATTTCCTTCCTCTACGTTAAGGCTGTCTCTATATAGTCGTCTTTGTCCGGATAATCCTCTCTAAATTCCTATAATCTTGGTGCTTTTGCAACACTAAACTCAAAGGAAACATAGCGACACATCTACTATCGATGCCATTAACAACCAAAGTTTCACTCAAGCTCCTCCTACTCATATTTTCTACGATACTGTACCTATTCGCGTAGGAATTTAGTAACGCACAATTGATACTGTTTTCTACGGAATTAAGAAATTTCAAGGTTCTCTTCTCTGATGAAATTTCCACATTGACTTTGTTAAGGATTATGATGGAATGAAACATTTGGTCAAAGCGAAGAGAAGTATCGTTAGCTGGAAACTCTGCTATCGGAAGCGATACCGGTGGAATTATAAGCATCAAAGCCACTCATTACGGTGGAATTATGCAGGCACGATAGAAAAAGGTATTACCACGAAAATCCACGTGTTCGGTTAACGAGGTCACCCAGCACCGCCGTTAACGTTTTTCACACGGCAGAAATGCACTCCTTTATATTCTCTTTCTTTCCGTGAATCGTGAATTTTTATTGATGGCGGTTTTATATAGCGTACGTGAAGGTATAAGCAGCGAAAATCTCATTAGATCGCTGTTGGTCCATAGTATCCAAGTCGTTTCAAGTTGCTTGTTAAAGTGCGCGCAAGAATATCGTCATCTCTTTGTTATCCTCTTATACATATACCGTTAGCTCAGCTTGAAAATAGATAAAAATCCATAATTGTTATAAAACTCCGTAAGTGCAATAATTAAAGTTCCGATAATTCTAATTAAATTTTGCCTATTCTCGCCTATTATCGAAAATGAGAGAGGAATTATTATCAATAGGCGCGCTATCAATAAGCGAGACTCTACTACGTGCGCACGTAGTGTACTCTTGATTTTGAATTATTACCGAATAATGTCGTACCTTTGAGAAGCAAATAATAATCAGTTAGAAGATTTCTAACGAACGTCATTAGAATTTTACAGACGATTCGACGAAATAGTATCTTGTGTTGACAGAAATTTTGTCTCGAGGTTTCAATTTTATCTCGGATAATGTATTTTTGAAAAACAAATAATAACCGATCAGAAAATTTCTACTATTAACGTCAATCGAATTTTATAAATCAATTCGACGAGATAGTATTCCGTGTTATCAGAAATTTACAGGAAATTTTTCAACTGTGACTCGACGTACGTAAGTCCGTAGCCAATGGAAACGTTTAGACGCTGAACAACGAGCCGCGATACGCCTCGTGAAATCGCTTACGCGTGTTCAGATTTCGTTGTTTGTGCAATCGGTACACGTAACAGACTTATTGAAGTCAGGCGCTAGAATTTCCTCCATTAGAAGAGCTGATGTGCCTGCCTTATGAAATCCATAATGTTCAATGGGAATGTCTGTCTTTTATGATGATCTTATTGCACTGTTTGAAAGCGGTATGATTAAATCGATATTATGGAAATTCTCATGAAATAGGAAATTCTTGTGGCTTTCGAAACAATTTCGATTTAGGATCGCCAGGAGTTCCGCGGCTCGGGTAATTAGCAATTGAGTAACGTGTGCTAGAATTAAGTAATCAGCCAGCGTCTCGGACACAATGCGAGCCTGGTGCAATTAAACACGCCTTAATGAAGAATAAGTCGCGAACGCTATGCTACAGCTAAATTAAATCATCAAGCTGGATATTTCTCCGTATTCCTGCTAACGTCGTTGTGTTTAATCGAGCTGATTTTGCGCAAGAGAGCGTGTAACACATTACAGAAGAAAAATAAATATTTGATGTCGGCGAGATATCGTGGACAATAAAAAAAAAAATACTATCGAGAGAGCGGAAGGCGTTAATAGTAAAAACGTGGAGGAGATATTGCGTGAAAAGGCTTGGAGCCTTTCATAGGATGTTCTTCGTTGCTCAAACACTACCAAACAACTTCTTTATACACTGTGAAACTATCATCTTCCATATTCATCTGATTGTTCAAAGGAAAAATATGAAATAGCTAAACAAATGACGAAATTTATCGAGTACTCTTTTTCATGTATATACATGTCGGAGATGGAAAAACACCGGAACCTCTCCTTGGATTCTCGGGAATACCGTAATGTCGTAATTTAGATTAAACAAATGTCGCTCCGATTGTTCGAGGTTTATGATAGTGAGCTTGGGCTCGAGGCGACAACCAGTCGCCGAACGTAGCCGCGGTCAAGGGATGAACGTTTTGTCTAACAAAGGCATGAAGTAACTCTATAGCTCTCCTTAAAAGAAATACTTAGGACGGGGCACGACGGTAAGCATTTCAACGATTTCTGTCCCGTGGCTCGCCACACGCAGACTCTATTCTTCGAGTAAGATGATTACCAGATGTCGACGCGTCTCCACAGTACATGTTCAGCTAGCCCGAGGACCTGCTATAAATCTTAAGATCTGTTTAACTAAAGTCCTTCAAACCGACAAACAGTCCTCGTCCCAACTACGAGAAAATAGGAGAAATCTATTTTCTCACGAACGACGCTTCCTCTTCTCGAACTTTCTTTTAAGGGCGACTAGCACCCTTCCCTAACCACCAACATGGAAATTGACCAATTAACAGTAACGCCAATTTCCCTCACTTTCCGAATGAAGGCAGAAACCAGTGAAGTTCGGTGACGATGTTATCGCAGAGGAAAACTATTGCTGAGTGTTGGTCGCCTAGTGAGGTCGCTTGTGGGTGGAAAGGAACGTTGAACGTGAAAAAAACCCCGACCTTCCCATTTTTACCTTGTGCAGTAATAATCATAAGGAACGTCTCGACTTGCATATATTTTATAACAATTAAGGGCCCTAATGGTAAAATATAAATGTTTAGTTTTATAATAGTTCCTTAGGATTATTGTGGTCCAGCTAATTATATTTGCATAGCTAATGGCCGCCTCGACCGGGGAATGGATTCTGAGTCACTGGACGTAACAATAGATAAATATAGAAAATACCTAAAATACAGTAATCATAATATAGTATTTGATGAGCGAAGAAAATCTCTACATTTTTATTCAAGTCTATTTATTCAATTGCGTCGATAAACATGTTGATGAGTTGCATAAACAACTATGATCGATAGATAACAAACTTGCACAACATTCTCTCACAGGTTTTGAAAAGAAAAACAAAGAAAAACGGAAGAAATCAAGAAAGTTCCAGGAATATCTCTTTCCTCTTCCTCTTTTCTTCAAATTATATCTTTAGCGGTTCTAATGGTTTCTGGTATCTTGTGAACACACATATACATTCCACGTTGTTCAGCACGCACGTGCGCATACAAGTTGGAAAGGTTACGCAACAAGTTTGTATTCTACGAAAAATGGAATAGGCACTGCCGTGTATCAGCGCAGCTAATCGAGCAGCTTCAGCCATTCGCAAGAAAAAATTAAAAAAAGAAGGAAAGAGAGATTCTCTGATGAGGGTCGGTTATGTAACTTGGACAAGCATTACACGAAAGAGTCCAGGGAATGCAGGTCGTACTTGCAACTGTGGAACTTGCACGAGAGAAAAAAGCGGTGCAATTTTGATGGGCCCATACGTGCTCAGAAATTGTGTAAATGGCAGGGATTCGATTGCACAAACGTGTTTATCACTTCTATGACTATTACGGTGAAGGAGATCAGCCAGAAGTGATCCAGTCGTTATATCGCCTCACGATTTCCGTTCCAATCGACCGCGAAGGCGTCCAAGATTAATGGACACTATAAATTAAATCTAACGGAGGAAATTGAAATAGTTAAACCATTCTATTTATCGTTTTGAATATATGATTAAGCGGACGTAAACAAATGTGCGTTTCAGTGGCGATTTTCCGTGTTTAGTGAATCTATTTTAGACATGTATCTATATTTCAAGGTATAACTCGAGGAAAATAAATTGATCCTTTAAAGATAGATATAAGATTTTAAAGTTGGCAATAAGAAGTTAAGAAATTAGGAAATTTGTTGCACGTTGCTGAAATGTGACAAAAATTGAGTTGTTGGTAGCTAATGACAGAATGCAAAGTCAACATGACACTTGTTTATTGATTGCACGGAAATGTGTATGTATATATGTTACTTCCACCCCGAGAAAGCGAAGAAGGGGAGAAAGTTACGAGAAAATCATTGGCTTCCCGCGTGCGCCATCGCGTCGTCTATGAAGATACGAAGACAAACAGACATGAGCATCCTGTCCAACTACTTACACCTCACACCAAGTCGAACATAATTTACAGTACGTTCGTCTGTTGATTTATGATTTAAATTACCCGTGAGAGAGTACATTCGAAGACACTTAACGGAAAGAGACGTCCTGTAGCGGAAGTTCGCCATATCTCTTCACCATGAATTTCCCCGTACTTTGAAGAATAAAATGTAAATGACTAATTGAGAAAATGAAACAAGTTCCGAGCACGTGTCTTGAGTAAATAGAATTTCGAAAAAAAAATAAAAGTAAAAAGATATTCAATTCTTTGACGATTCTCCTAACGAAGTATGAGATTTTCAATTGTTGGCGTCGATAAAAAAAAATGGAACTAAATTGCAACTTACAGTTACATGTTGATGTCGCATGACAAACTTCCTTTTATAGAGTTGATGTTGCAATATGAATTTCGACGGTTGTTTCAAGTTTATTTGTAGACATTGGCAAAATGAAGTAAGTAGATGCTGTTTAGTGTAGGAAAAAGCAGATGTTTAGTGCAGATGGAACAGGAACTGCTAGATAATGTGGAAAGAAATATTCTAAAAAGTTCGAAATGATGCATGATATTTTAGATAAATATTTAAGTATATATGGAAATATATGTATTTTGATATGATAAAAGGTTTGTTGTGTATTACTGCATTATCGTATGAAGAATTTTTTGTCTTCACTACGATGATTAGAAAAATATGTAAAACGTATCCAACATAATTAAACAATTGGAAGCTTATAAAATAATATAAAAATAAATAAGAAGTGATATAGGTAGAAACAACATATATAAATACTGCTATCTTTTAAAATACTTGCAGTACAAAAATATGCTGAAACACGATATAATAAAAAATACTTTACTCTTCGATACAAAAGTAAAAATAAAAGAATGTAATTTTGCGTTTATGTACATCACTTTTCACAGCTCATTGTCCTTTTATTTACACCATCAATCGTTTCTTTCACCCAAGCACCAATTATTCACAATTATTGTTACGATATTTAGGAATATCAATGGAACTGCAACAAACAACATATTTGTGTTATATTTAAATTTATTATCAAACGAATTAAAATAATTTGTATGTAATTACTTCATGCCACCGTTCGTATGGACCTAATAAGGTTCAAAATTTGTGACTTTACTGTAGGAGGTTCTCCGAAGCCTTGAACATTTTGCCACGACGCCCAACCAACTGTAACAATGTTTAAACAAAAATTAAGCAATATATTCCAACATACAAGTAAAAACATATACATATGATTTATATATTTTTCATACTACGCGATATATGTAAATACAATAAATAACATAACCTACAAATTCTTCATTTCTATGCAGGGGAAAAGTTCAGTATAAAAGAATAATACAAACAAAAATATGATGATATTGTGTACCTTTTGCAAGAAATCTTTCTTCGTTTAAATCGCAGATCGCATTCAAACACAACACAGTCGCTTCAAAAAGTGTCCAAAGTGTAAACGCCACATTATATCGATATGATGAATGATAACATTGAGAATATCACGCAGCGCCACTATCGTAGGGAAAGGTAAAACAGCTTCATACGCATCAAACAATCAATTTGTATTGATTAGGAACCGTCCTGCCATCTTCCGTGTTCAGATGGAAACTAGCAATTAAGAAAGTGGCGTTATGCGGGAAATTTGAATTAAAATTTATTTTTACTATGTCAAAATATATTTAGAGTAATCTCGAGCGATTTAAATATCGCTCGAGATTCCAAAAATAAGATAATCTTGGATTTCATCGATAACGTTTTACAAATGCTTGCAAAAATAGTACTATATGGAAACTAAGAGCCTTAAAACGATATTCGAAAGAATCGGTAGACTTTACAAGTAACTTAACAACGCGATAATACAACGGATGGTTGGGAGCATTATTCTATTTATAATAATTGAACGACAAAGCGCACCTTCTTGGCACTAACGCTTTTGGAACAGGAGTACGAGTGTTTCTAGACGATTCGACGCTCTCTTCTCAATTGAGTTACGTTAACGATTCATGTGTGCCGATTTAGTTATAGAACTTAGAGTTCATTTCATGCTACCCTCGATCGTTCATGACCTCTATCATCATTTTATCACGCGCCGTTCGAGGCACACGTTTATCACGTGTAAGGAAATTCGTGGATTTTAATATTCTGATATCGTTTTGCGTATGCAAAGAAAAGTCGGAATCTTCCATATCGTGATGAAAGTCACGGACGTATTTGACGTGTGCAAAAATCTTTCTTGTTTGTAGACGATAAGTATTCAGCAAAAGCTATGCTAACTCACAGCCTCGAACAAGTGTTGTATTACTGCAAAAAATTGCAACACAGACTAAACTCGCGTCGGCGGAAAGTATGCGTGAATCACGTGTACCAAATGTCACGTTTATGCAACTGTAGAAAATATTGCATTATACTAGGTTTAAAAAAAAGTTTGAGACAAAACTATCATTAATTTCAGGAAAAATTTCCAACCTGTACAATGCACGTTTTATTTGGCAACAAGACAATATAGGAAAATTGTTCCAAAGCCAATGTTTCCTCGACTAATTTAGATCTTCCACGAATTCATTCAAATCATTCATCATCCCCTAACAGATAATAATATTCTTCATATACAACGATAACGACTGCCTTAATTTTAGCTATCTATATAAATCACAAGATACTCTGATTCATTTCTCCGATAATTACGCAAATCGTATGATTACAGATCTTCTGTCACATAAAAATGTGTACTTTTCAATAAACTAGACGCAGCAATAAACATACATTATAATCAAACTTAGAGAATCAATACTAAGAAATCGTATGATTCAAATCCACATCAGTGTGCGAACTATTTCCATAATTTATGCCGTATTAGACTGTACCTGCTGCAATTTCACAGGGTAATAACGCGTTACCATTCACCGACTGAATTAAATGACGCTGAATGTGAAGTACACGAGTCTGACCGCTCATGTTCGCTAAATATCATCGGAGAAATAGAAGAAACAAACGTGGACTTTGGTCGGTTAACGAACGAAGAAAAATGAGAAGGTCGATTTGTGAACGTTAGATACCGATCAAAGCAAATATTATTTCAATCGTCGCATAATTGCAAAAGAAATGATATTCAAAGCTTGCATCTTTTCATCCAAGTAGATTGTAAATAATTATCATTTGTTATTGCAATCCTGTTTTCAGTCCGAATCATGTATTATCTAATCTATTGCCTGCAATAAATAATACTTGGGTGACGTCGAAACTGTTACCCAGGAAGCAAGAGTAAAATGCTTAAGCCGTGCAATTATGAATTACGTGATACGTTACGGTAACAATTTATGAGGCATAAGGTCCAATGATGGAACGAGAGGAAAGAATGATTCTGGTATCAGTTCGTGTGAACTGAAGGCGTGTACAATTGTACACTTAAGAACGAAATTCTATGTTGTCATCGTTTCAAGAATTAATACGTTAATGGTCCAAATTAGACTAGTTTTTATAATACAATGTCTAAGTAATGTCTATAATAATGTCTAAGTAAAGCGATTATAGTTAATCGACCAAAATAAACGTAAAGAGCACTATAACGGTGATTCGAATTTGGTGGAACGTAGCTCGCGTCTGTCGAAATTATAGTTTAGACATTGTACGATGTTATATAATAAAGATTCTACCAGATTCCTCCATGACCGCTGTTGATATTTTCACGCAGATTTGTAAAATATTATGTAAAAAGTCGCATTGTCTAAGGTTGCAGTGGCCCAGTAAATATCGACGTTTTGTCCTCAAACGTAAATACATTCGACGTGTCCCCAATATGATTGCTGTATACTAGTAGTGGGGTAAGCGAATCGTTGATTGGCCAGTTTCAACAGAGGGAGCCTACCAGGTCCGGATCGATGTTGCTAAAAGCTGCAGCAAATGGGGGAATATCAGTCGCTAGTACCACCTCGATCTGACTAGAGACGACCGTTTTCACTTCACAATTTTACTTCGTTTTCACTTTGACTTTTAAACACTTTCGTATAACTTCAGTTACAGAACGTTAGGCGGATTTGCACGCAACATACAGTGAACAAAACATCAACAAACGCAGAGATTAGAATCAGACAATAGAGAGTCGGCAGTTATATTCGAAGGTCTTTGGTGGATAAAATTAATCTGGTAAACCGGTTGTACGAGAACTGATTCTGCAGAGGCAACTCCACAGATTGTCCGTGTGAAACCACGTTGTCGTGAGCGGTAAAGGGAGAGAAAAGGAGCTAAAAAGGGTAAGGAATACCTTACATATAAATATACATAACCAAAGCAGAGTTGAAGTGGTGGCGAGAAGGGAACACCAGTGTGCTGGAAAACGGTGAGGCAGCACCGTGACTATGTAAACTACTAGGATATACTTGTGGCAGCGCGTGCGCAGAGTCGGGCAACGTCTGTATCGACAATATTTATAAAGGTACATCGTAACGTGATAGATAGATCGTCGACGATCAAACAATCAAGTGAATCGAGGGTAAAAGAAGATTTAACCAAAGAAGAGGACAAAATCGGAGAACTGGGCTTTTCTTCGAGCATAGGCAAAGAAGCACGCAAACTGGCTCCAGAGGTGAGGATCAAGCAAATTGGAATGAGGGAGGACCTGTTGTCCATAATACGGCACACAAGTAGCGATCATTTTTCGGAAGGACTCTAGTCGAAGATTGAGCAGCAAAACGGGTAAAAAGGAGACTAGCAATAGACCACTGTTTCCGAGTATTTTATACAAATAGAGGGCTCTTGTTTGCTGGATATTTCAAGCAAAAGCGTTACCAGGATCACTTTCATTCTCTTCCTGTAATTATCGACTTCTCGACTGGTCTACCTGATGACTTGTGTTTTCCTGAAGGGAAACCAAAGACCCCAATTTGAATAGTTCACCGTCGGGTTATGCCCTGGGTTGCCGCTTGTCTCGACCTGTTGGCGGCACCGATTCTGGGTTACTGTCTGGCCGTGAGGAAACTTGCACTGCAAGCCGGCTTTTTCCAAGAAGAAACGAACAAATCGATCGTAACACAAGCGGTGAACGCGATCAATACGTCGACTATACAAAAGGAGACTGCGCCGTGCGCTGATACGATGGCACCAAGCGTCGAAGAACAGCGCCAAGGTAAATCGATTAAATGGAACACTAGTAATATGAGTTTCATCTAATTGATATTATTTACTCGTACAATCACAACATGTTCGATATATTCGATAGGTGACGATGTTATTGAATAGCAATTCAATCGGTAATCAGGTTGCGAAACATTCGATGGGAAACGTTATTTATTTCTTATCTATCGAAAACGAAAGCATCGGATTACTGTGCGTTATGCAATGCAACAGTCGTCATAAAAAATTGCATGGAAATGCAATATGCAAACGAAATTAAAAAATGCCACCTGCGGAAATACCGGATGAAATAATGGCTTTTTTCATCGTTTGTTTTTCTCATTGAAACGCATTACGCTTTTTCGCTCGTTCTCTTTGAATTTCTCGATTCGTGTCAGCTAGATCTTTAGCTATTACACCGAAATTACCACGAAACCAGGCCACGGTTTCACGAATCTGTGATCTCCACTTGTAATAGGAGTGGTGACTATAAATAAAACACGATTTAAATAGATATCCGTGTCGTATGTTCGAAACGCGTGCGACGAATGAAAATTCAGCATGTAACAAATAACTTAAAATTGATAAACTTGTTGTTTTCATTCAGAGCACGGTGGTTTCTTATCAAAAGTTTCGTTTCTTTTTTCTATATCTCAGTAACTAAACGATCGTACCAGGTCCCACGAGTATCTCATCTTATCAAACTCAAGTGCTTTCGAATTTTATAAAGCTTCAATAATTTAAGCTCCTCTCTATCGTAAAATTCTGACAAGAGTTTTCGAGTACGATGAGTTCCAGAAATTATTTTGTTTTATCTAGTTCAAGTAGCTGTCAGTTCAATTTTTCTTTTTCCTTTTTTTTTTTTTTTTTAACGAAATTCTTTGGCAAATTTGGTGAAATGCGATGTAGTGGTAGCTGACGTTACAGCGCATGTTCCAATGCAACAAAATGGTTTTCTCCACAAGACCGATTATTGATTTTCTGCCACTGAGCTTGTTCTTATCCTGCGCATGACAGCATATGGAAATGACCGTGATGAATCTTCGCGAAGACGTAACGCAATTTTCATAATTAATTACTGTATTCTGACGTTACAAATTTCATTGCCATTTGTTCATAGATAAATAAATATTATCGACACGATATTCCATGGAATAATTTAGTATTCACGCATACGTTGGTAGCCGTAGCGTGGCGAGAGTACATGCGTTGTTACAATTCAACGCTTGAATAATAAATCGAGTGACGACACGTTTCAGGTCAACGTACCAACGGTTAAAGCTGGTTTCATGGGGATTCTCGATAGGTGATAGTACATCGTTCGGTATACGCGAATGATCGGTATTGATCGTGTATCGCGTGCAACAGTTTGGTAAATACGACACTCGAAGCTGCACTTTGAATTATAAAACAATATACATACATCGGTATATAATCCGATTGTTTGGGTTGAAAAACTTCCGTTTTCAATACGTTTTATTTTTCAAAGCGAAACGTGCGATTCGTTTGTATAGTCTATAAACGTGCATCGAAGCTCTTTTATCCACGGATCAAGGGGTCTAATTCGTAATTATTTTGTTGACACGCGTTAAGTCGAGAAAAACAGACACGCAAATAAAAATGAAGACAGATATCGCGAACGACGAAATCGTTTCGTGGCGTACGTGCTTTTGCTTATGGTAAAAAATCTACTCAGAGATTCGTTAAATTAGTCCAAATGTAATGACCTTTATCGCTTTTCGACCTTCGATTATTAGGCACAAGGGCATGCCGATTCGAAACAACACGCGATAACGCATATTTCTATCGCCATGTCGAATTTCGTGAACTCAGACAATTCGATAATTCTTACTCCATTTCAATTTTTTATATTGTAAACAACGAGTTAATTATAACGTTACAGACAGGTCGTCGTACGTATTTTCGTACTTGAACTTTAATCCTGTTTTGTACTTTCATTCTATACACCGCAATATATTGCGTACGATTACATATCGATTACGAACGACTACACGATATATTACATAAATTATCGCATGACATATAGAGTTTTAGAAAATATAGCAATCAAATACGTAGATCACGGATATTTATACGGTTCTGAGAAATATAGAAAAATCCAAATAATTACACAATCATATAAAACGTATATAAAAATATGAAGATGTTTGAAAAGTTCGCAACATTTCCGAGAATTGATAAGCTCTGTAATCGATTGCGATAAAATTTGAAGGGGTTAATTTATACCTTTTAGAGATTTCATAAATTTAATTTATATGAAGCAGTATTGTATTTTATATTCGATAGAATGTCAATTCTACGAAAATACATTTTATTTGAATTTCACTACGAACTTTTCAAATATATGAACTATAAAATTACTACATTTAGCGAGTGAAACAAATATTTCGCATGAATATCCGTATTCCAAAAATGAGAATAGAATAAGTCAGAATGTCGAACAAACAAAAAACAAAGTTTGTTGTTGAGATTAATACCGCGAAAGAAGCGGCAGTCGCAAAAGTGTAGTCAAAAGCTCTCGTGCATGAAGAGAGAATTCTAAATATAAAGTTCACCAACGCTCGGTTTTTAACGTGGAACCCAACAGGAAGGCGTCAGTACTCAGTTGAAATTCGCACTCTGAAGCTCGCGAATTCGTCTAGCCGGTTGTGTCATTGAAACGCATTTTTTATTATTGATTCGTCATTAGTTGATTGTCGAACAGTGTTGTTAACGATACATTGTAAAGAACATGTGTGTGATCGGTAAGGATTATTCTTCCATCGATCAATAGTGAAAACGATTTTAATCTAAATGTACGGGTAAAAAGCAGAATGCTCATGCAAATTGTTTCAACCGTTCGCGGAGAGACGCGATCGCTGGATAACGCGTCAACGAGAGTCGTAAATTCTCGTTACGATTAAACAATCGACGCCACGAACTGATTGATCCCCTATTTCTATTACGAGAATAGAGGTGGTTAGGTTTGAGTGTATATGTAACAACTATACTGGGTTGGTTGATAAAAGATTAATAAAAATAACGAAACAACAAGTTCAGTCAAAGATCAACAATTAAAAACGAAAAAGATAACAGTCAAGGTTTGTTTAGCGGTTTGCTTATAACGAGACCTATCGCACTTCGCAGCTTGAGACAGGCGTTATGTGCTAGATTCGATTCAATGTGTAACGTTCGACGTGTCACAAGGAACTAGCCGACTTTAGATGATTTCTTTGTCTCATTTTTAAGACGACCCCCACTCTACTTAGGTCACGCCACCGTTCGCGCCTATGATCACGTATGTCTATTCTTGCGTGGAAAACGTAACGGACGAAATTCGACGTTTCGAAAACTCGCTGCTTGGCGACAGCTATGCGCTCGTCGATACATTGTATATGATCCGGCGGTCAGATAAAGCGATCTGACTGCGACATTGTAGGGCCGCGAGCGACGGTTAGAAAATACAGCCTGTGGTAAGCCTCGTGGCGTAACATCCTCCCCCCGTTGAGAGGGTACCGATCAAATGATATGGTGTGGAGTCAGGTGCGTCGCTGGCGGATCTCCTTCGCTCCGTGTGGGTGGTCGGACTCGTTTGGATCTGGGTGAATGGGTAAGGGGACCAGTCTTTTGACGCCACGATCCAGGGTAGTTGTTGCCGTCTGCACGGTAGCGGTCCGTATGATTCCGTCGACTCCTCTTGGATGGGCCTTGATCACGCGGCCCAAAGGCCATTGCATGGATGGTACGTTATCCTCCCTGAGGACTACAACGGTGCCTTCTCGGATGTTGTGACTGCCCTTGCTCCATTTGTTTCGGATGTTCAGCTCGTTCAGGTACTCTCGATGCCAGCGGCGCCAGAAATGTTGCTTGACCCTTTGAATGTGTTGCCAGCTGGAGAGACGATTGGATGGAGTGTCCTGGAAATCTCGTTCTCGAAAGCTTGTTAATGCATCTCCGATGAGGAAGTGACCGGGAGTAAGGACAAGAAGATCGTTTTGGTCAGATGTTATTGGAGTCAGAGGACGGGAGTTGTGGATAGACTCGATTTGAATGATGAGTGTGTTAAAGTTTTCAAATCTTAAGAGCTCGTTACCTGCGACACGTCTGAGATGTCGTTTGAAGGACTTCACCGCAGCCTCCCACAACCCGCTAAAGTGAGGTGAGTTGGGAGGAATGAAGTGCCATTCGATCCGTCGATCGGCTAAAAAGGACTGAACTTTTACATTATGATCGTCGGACTGCAGGAGGTTTCGGAGCTCTCGTAATTCGTTGTTGGCGCCAACGAAGTTGGTACCGTTGTCAGAATAAATTGTTACACAGAATCCTCGGCGAGCGATGAATCTTCGCAGAGCAGCAATGAAGGCCTCGCTAGTGAGATCGGTGACCAGCTCGAGGTGGACTGCTTTAACTGCAAGACATACGAAGATTGCTACATATACCTTGATTTTGCGTCGGTTGCAATCCTTTCGTTTCTTGATGTAGAACGGTCCGCAATAATCAATTCCGACGTTGGTAAATGGACGAGATTCCGTTATCCGTGCAGCTGGAAGGTCGCCCATTACGTAATCCACTGGAGGTGGATTGGCTCGGCAGCAACGTACGCACTTCTTCAGCGTGCTCCAAACTTGACTACGGCCGTCGATAGGCCAATAAGGTCTCCTTAAGGCATATAAGGTAGCTTGAGTTCCGGAGTGGAGATTTAGGAGGTGTTCATGCTCGATAATGAGTGCTGTAACTGAGGATTTGGGTAGAATGATTGGGTGTTTCCGAGTGAAGGGCATTGGTGAGTGACTGAGTCGGCCTCCGACTCGCAATATCTCGTCCTTGTCCAGAAATGGATTGAGTCGTTGCAGCTTCCCCTTCACTGCAGAATTTCGATCTGTTCGGAGAGTACGTATTTCATCTGGAAAATAGCAGAGCTGTAACAATTTGACCAATTTGTTATGCGCATTGGTTAAATCATGTGTGGTTAGAGGTCCCCCCGGATCCTGTTTTCGTCTCCATCGGAGGCAACGAGCGGCAATTCTTATCAGCTTGGGCCAAGAAGAAAATCTCTCCAGTAGACTGTGGTCAAGTGGAGTCACGGACAGACATGTTGCCTTCTTCTGCTCTGGTATTTCAGCTAATGGTACCGGGTTCCACGTCGGCCAGTATTTTTCAGGTTGTTGGAGCGTTTCCGGTCCATGTTGCCAAATGGTTGATCGCAGGAAGTCTTCGCGTGATTGGCCTCGAGATATGAGATCTGCAGGGTTATCGGTAGTGGGAATGTGGCGCCAATCGGAGGTGTGAGTCTTCTGTTGAATCTCTGTCACACGATTCGCGACGAAGGTTTTTAGCGTATGGGGTGATGTATTAATCCAATGTAGAACGATTGTAGAATCAGTCCAGTAAACGGTCCGAGAAATGTTGCTTGGTAAGGCTTGAAGGACTGTAGTGGCCAATGATGTGAGAAGAAGTGCTCCACACAGTTCCAGCCTTGGAATGGTTTGTGATTTGAGTGGAGCCACCTTTGACCTTGCAGTGAGGAGTCGTGTCCAGACATGACCATCCGGAGTGATAGTGCGAAGGTAGACACATGCCCCATACGCCCTTTCGCTGGCGTCGCAGAATCCGTGTAATTCAATTTCCGTTGCGGTCTTGATTATAGTTTTACGTGGAAACTTCACGTTATTTAGCAAAGGTAGCTGTGAATAATATTTTCTCTTTTCTGTGTGTACGTCAGCCGGAAGAGACTCGTCCCAGTCAAGTTTTAAAGTCCAAAGTCGTTGGAGCAACATCTTAGCGCGAACGATCACTGGTGCCAGTAATCCAAGAGGGTCGTAGATCTTGGCAATTTCGGAGCTGATTGTTCTCTTCGTAATTCGAGAGGCGGTAGGATTGATTTTGACGGAATATAGGATCGAATCGTCAAAGGAATTCCAAACAACACCCAGAGTTTTGAAAGTTTGCGATTCGCCTAGTCGCAGCTTATCGTTTATGTCCTGCTCGGAAAGTCCTCGTAGCAGTTCCCGGTCGTTCGCTGCCCATTTTCGAATGTTTAAGCTGGCTAGTTTAAGCAATTCTATGAGCTCCGTTCTCAGTGATTGTGCCTCGTCCTTTGTATCAGCTCCTGTGAGAACATCGTCGACGTAGAAGTCTCGCTGTAAGACCATCGCTGCTCGTGGGTATCGATGACCCTCGTCGTCTGCCAGTTGTTTGAGGCACCGAATGGCTAGATAGGGGGCCGCTGACAGCCCGCATGTCACTGTGTTAAGTTGATATATGTCAACTTCTCCATCAGAGTTGCGCCACAAAATTTGTTGGAATTTCCGATCCTCTGGACGCACAAGAAATTGTCGATACATTTTTTCGACATCGCCTGTAATGACGTACTGATGAGAACGAAATCTTAAAAGGATAAGAAATATGTCGTCTTGTAGTTTCGGTCCGTATGAAGTACGTCGTTTAATGAAACTCCGGTGGTGGTTGGTGCAGATCCGTCAAACACAACTCGGAGTTTTGTAGTCCGGCTGGATTCTTTGATCACGCCGTGATGTGGCAGAAAATATCCGTCGTCCGTGCAGTGGTCCGTGGTAATCTTCGTCATATGTCCTAATTCCAAGTATTCTTCTATTACGGCGTGTTAGTCGGCTTCGAATTGTTTGTCTCGTTGGAATCGACGGCAGAGGGAAGTGAGTCGCTTCATTGCCATGGCTTTCGAGGATCCAAGCGGAGGAGTTGTTTCGTTGAATGGGAGAGCGACAACGTATCGCCCGTCGTTGATGCGTTGAACGTGATTTCGAAAGTGCTCCTCGCACTGTCGTTCCGTTTCCGAAATGTGTGCGGTGGGCGGTCCCTCGTCGATTTCCCAAAAACGGGCGAGGTCCACCTGTAAAGCCGTCGTGGAGGCGTGAAATGCGTATGCTAATGAGTCCGATGACCCATCCGAATCGCGTTTTTTGCAGACGCAAGTCGGGCCCGTTTGCTTGACTGATATCAAGTTGGCCGACACAGAGTGATGCTAGTGTTGGTCCGGCGCTCAACAATATTTCGATCGGAGCAGGTCTATGGAATCTTGGATCGGCTAATTGGAGATTCCTAGGTATCTGTATCGTTGAGCGATCTACGGGTTGATTTGGGACCCAAGACGCGATAGTCGGTATGATTAGAAACGTCAAGTTGCGTTCGTATGTGCCGTCAATGGAGGTGATCGTGGCCGTGATGTAGCGTTTCGAGGTCGTCGATAACGTGTTGAGTGTTCCGATTGGGACCGAACATTTCCGTTGGTTGAGTTTTAATGAGTTAGCGAGTCTTTCGGTGATAAAGTTCATGCTAGAGCCGGTGTCTAGCAGAGCTCTACAACGAAATGGTTGAATTTCATTGTTCAAGATGTTGACCTGTGCTGTGACTAACAAATGGTGCTGCAATGATTCAGAAGGAAGCGAGGTCAATGAGTCCGTTTTCTGTGGTTCGGTCCCTAGCAGAGTCGTCTGATGACGTCATTGTTTTCCTTGTCGATTAGGACTGGACGATATAGTCGATCCCGAAGCCGCCGTTCGCGACAACCGAGATTCGCGTTTCGGAGATGTTCGCGGAGACGTTCGGGGAGACGCTCGGCGAGACGCTCGGGGAGATGCTCGGGGAGACGTTCGGGGAGACGAGGATGTGCGTCTCGAACGATGTGAGGAACGCGGGGTCGGTGAACTAGGCGAAGATCTACCGTTGGATGATCGGTCGCTCGACGATCGACCGCTTGATGTTCGGTTGACACGTGTTCGTGGTTTGCTACGCCCATGGTCTTGATGCAGATACGTGTGGTGTCGCTGTCTACAGATGCGATATGACCCCGCGGAGCATTGAGTAAGAGCGACGTCTAAACAATTGGTACAGAGCGACGCCCTTTTGGCGATTTCCAGGCGTTCTTTGGGCGACTTCGCTTTGAAGACATGACAATTCCATAATTCGTGTTGTCCGTGGCAGTTCGGACAAACCAACGTATTATGTGTAGTTATGAATGTATAATTTCGCGGCGCGTTCGGTCGCCGACGGTCGTGTTGATCGGACGCCCTTTTTTTTGACGGTTGATGCTGAACACGTTCTATCGCCATTCGTCCGTGTTTTCAGAAAATCTACCAAGTGCGTGTATGACGACAGTTTCTTGTCCGGTAGTTGTATGTTGCCATTTGCGAATGATGGCTGAGGGTAGCTTCGACGTGAAAAGCTTTAAGAGAACGGCGTTTGACGTGACTGGGCCCCCGAGTTTTTCTAACGCTTGGAGATTTACCTTGACTGTCTCGATAAGATCATCTATAGCTTCGGGTGTTTCCTTAGTTATCCTCGGATAGTCGAAATCAAGTCCCAGTGACGCATACAGATTTGACGGTGGCAGTCGAATTTTTCTTTAAGAACGTCAATGGCGATTGCGTAATTTGCCTCGGTGATGGCTAATGATTGTATGCTTCGCGCGGCCCATCCAGTCAGGGCTGATCGGAGATGATAAAATTTCTGAACCGGTGTTAAATGTTCATTTTGATCTATCGTTGACGAGAAGGAATCGTAAAATGACTGCCAATCCTCGAGGGCGCCGTCAAATGTAGGTATCCGAACCTCCGGTAGTTTAAGCGAAGCAGACTCGCGACCGGCGGCTGATTCACCGCTTGTCGATTGTGACGGCGTACTTCGTCGTATATTGATCGATTGTTTAGTTATTCGGCGTTGTAGTTTTTCGTATTCTTCCGCTAGTTCAATGCCGCGCGCGATCTCTCCCTTGTCTATAGCTACGATCTGGTTTTGTAAGCCACGGAGTTCCGTCTCGTAGGTTTCTAGACGATCTTTAATTTGTATCAAGTCGATCTCTTCCGGACAGCCTGATTGTTCGATGTCGTCCAGTTTTTTTGCGAAGCGTGTAAACTGGGCGATATAGTAGCCCCGGCGTCGACGCAAGGTGGCGAGTTCGTTTCCGGTTGCCATTATTTGTTATTGTAATTGAGAGTGAACTCGTTTGAACTTACTTCTGTTGGCGATTGTCCACTTTGCGGCAGGAGGCTGTGTGGTTGCGTTTCAACCACCGAATTATACCTCTTCAAAGGTGACGACCCTTTACGTTACTGACCTCGCTGGGGTAGTAACGCTTCCGCTGCTAGATGTGTTGGGTTCACGTGGCACTGTATGGTAGTGGGTGTCACTGGCGTGCACTTTTCACTTGACACTGAATCCGGCTCGAAGGACCAAATGTTTCAACCGTTCGCGGAGAGACGCGATCGCTAGATAACGCGTCAACGAGAGTCGTAAATTCTCGTTACGATTAAACAATCGACGCCACGAACTGATTGATCCCCTATTTCTATTACGAGAATAGAGGTGGTTAGGTTTGAGTGTATATGAACAACTATACTGGGTTGGTTGATAAAAGATTAATAAAAATAACGAAACAACAAATTCAGTCAAAGATCAACAATTAAAAACGAAAAAGATAACAGTCAAGGTTTGTTTAGCGGTTTGCTTATAACGAGACCTATCGCACTTCGCAGCTTGAGACAGGCGTTATGTGTTAGATTCGATTCAATGTGTAACGTTCGACGTGTCACAAGGAACTAGCCGACTTTAGATGATTTCTTTGTCTCATTTTTAAGACGACCCCCACTCTACTTAGGTCACGCCACCGTTCGCGCCTATGATCACGTATGTCTATTCTTGCGTGGAAAACGTAACGGACGAAATTCGACGTTTCGAAAACTCGCTGCTTGGCGACAGCTATGCGCTCGTCGATACATTGTATATGATCCGGCGGTCAGATAAAGCGATCTGACTGCGACATTGTAGGGCCGCGAGCGACGGTTAGAAAATACAGCCTGTGGTAAGCCTCGTGGCGTAACACAAATGTTGCACGCAATATAATGCTCGCGTATATCTTTTATTTTCACTTTTACGTTCATTGTTTCCTAGAAACCTAAATATTTCATTCGACGAAAACAAAATAAAAATTTAAAACATCTTGCTCATAGCGCGCGAGAAAGAGTTCTTTTGTGAATCGAAGATGCGTCGGAGGGAAACGATAATTTTCTCACTAATTTCATTCTTACTGTTATACGATCACATTGTTCGATTTTCTATCGAATTATGTCACATACGTTCACATTGTTAACGATCATTCGACTGTTGGCTGGCTTAACAAACTAACTTGGCACCGGGTCAGATCTATCATAGCCGTTTGGGTGCATCTTCTAAAATTGGTCGTTATTATTATATTATTATACACATAAAAATAACCGGATGCTACAATGAAATGCCTTAGAAAATATCTGACTTCTATCGTAATCGCGTATTGGCGTTGTTAAATTTGTACACGATCTGTACATTTATACTCGCGTCTTTGTTGCACAATCCTTTGTCTCCTTGATGTTTATCACTGGCCATACGTCTACACATCAAGCATGTGAAAATGCAATTAATTACACGAGTATCATAGATTCTGTTGCTTTCAGAACCCAAGGATAATATCAAGGATAAAATCAATAAGGACGTCGGGGATAATGAAGTCTCCCCGAAAATTCTCAGGGGTTGTAATCGCGATGTGCGGTTTACCAGGTCGTGGAAAAAGCCAAGTGGCACAACGCCATTCGCGCAGACTCAACTGGAACGGCGATTCCACTAAAGGTTGGGAATTCTGTTTTGTTTACTGCCAATTGCTACACTTAAAAACGAAACCTGTTCATTAAATCATATTAGTCATCTTAAATAAGCGGCTTCGTAGTATTATTTCCATTCGACCAACAATTATCTGTGTTTCTTCTTTTTTTCTTTTTTTACTTCCTATTTTGTGGTTGTATTATGTGTACAAGTCACGTGTTTGATCATTAATTCGTTATTTTTCCCGTTTTTGTTTTCAACACGGTCGTTAAGAGGATTTATTACATACGCTAAATAGACTTGTTACGTAAATCAACATTTGCGGCGCTTTGAACAAATTTTAATTTCTATTTTGTAATATATTACATTGTGCTCTTCCTAGTTTTTACATTATTTCATTAACATTATTCATTAACATAAAAAGACATTATTTCATATTGTTCCTTTGTGAAATGCTAAATAATTGTTCTATATTTCATGTATAAATAAAACTATTCTTATATATTTTATACTGCATTAATTTCGTCATACCATTGTAGTAACGATGGTAATAATAAAAAATTTATAACTATTGATAAATAGTTATAATTAATTGCTAATAAAAAATAATTATTCAAATTATGTATTGCTACTAATCTTGGGGCGCCGGTCACCGGTGATCTTGATGATACCACGGCCAAGTTGAGTGCCGGCCACCGGTGACCCTGTCACGTAAAATAAGAAAGAAATTTAAAGGAAAGAAGAAAACTTTATTTTTTCCTCGTTTATACACTTCTGAACTCTAGCCGTGGCCGTTCGAGACTGAGGCTCTTACAATATTTTCTTACTCTCGGTGACATCTGTTTCTTCTTTTGTTTTTCATCCTTCATTATCCCCACTACCCTGTAGGCGTACGTGACTGTTGCTACGCTTCTAGAACATTCGGTGGAAGGACCGTTAGGACATAGATGAACCCTCAGGTACTCCGGCAATATACATTGTCGCCAAGGTCGCCATGTGTAATGTTCAAGTATCGGCTGTCTGGAGAATGTTTAGAAGTGGTCGCCTAAGGTGACGTCAGGGCAAAAGAGTTTGGGGTTACACTCCCCCCTCCTTAGAATGAACTTAGTCCTCGAAGATAGATGGATAGATAGATTCCTTTTCCTCTTTAAGATAGATGGGTGAAATTTTGCCTTGGGTGTTTCCAGGTCGAAGGTTACTTGTGAATCGTTGCTGGTGCTGGGCACAGGTAGAATCGGGGTGAATATGTTGATAGGTGCCGGGTTGATTGGCATCGGAGCGCTGGCTGATGGATTGTTATTTGTCGTGTTTCGCTTGATTTTACAACAGAATAAATGAAAATACAATTTCGGCATTCCTATTTTGTTGAGAAAGTATAAGCATATGAGAGCAATGGATAAATATCCTATAATTTGTAATATAGATATTCCCCGTGATTCAACTTGATCGATTCTACGAGCAAAAGTTAGTTGATTCGTTTGATCTTCGATTCAATCCAGAGTGTTTTTGTATCCGTAATTATCGTTAATAAGTTTTGTAGTTTTCTCTAGTTTATTTAGTAAAATAATCCAGTCTGAATCATTAGTTACATTGACTGTTTTGATTTTAATCTCGTAAGAAATTTCCTTGCTACTACCACTGATTCTCATATGGTTATTCTTGTACAATATGTCTACGGTTTTATTAGTTTGTAACAAAGATGGTTTCTCTAGTCTAACAATTCGATGTGTCTTTTCTTCGAAAATGCTCAGATCTATTGGTTTTTCTGGTATAGCTATAAAATGATTCTCAGCGTTTAATGGGATAAAAGTTATATCTTCAATGTTATAAACTACTACCTTACAGAATTTGACAGTGTTTTCTGCGCTTAAGATTTCAGGGTTACAATCGTGCTTCACTCGACGGTCGTGAATCGGCTGAGTTTGTTTGCAAATGTAAAAGTCAGATATAGAACATTGCTTATCCAAGTAGTTTTGATCGACATTGATGTAATTTAGTCCTGACGTTAAAAATATCGGATGAACTACTAAAGGTGCTAAAAACACTTTGTTCGTGAGAGATGGTATGGGATATATTTGCTCTATATCCCATTCCATGTCCATAACTGTTGGTACAGAAATTACAAAGAAAACTTTGTTTTGTCGAGTAAACAATGTGAGTTCTGAGATATCTAAAATATTTTGGAAATTCTCTTCCTTTGGTATAAAAGCGTTTCCTACTGTTTTGCTACCTAGTACTTGGGCGTAATTGTTAATAAAAGTTCCGGGATCAATAATCTGTGGGCTTATTATTCCTTGTTTTCCTAAGATGATTAAATTGAATATTTCGTCGATTTGGAAATGTAAGTCAGAGAGTGAGCTTTCTAGAGCTATGACTTTTATTAAGGTGATCTCGTTTTTGTTAAGCGTTTTAAGTTCGTTTGTTACACCTGTGTCTACTTGTTTCAGTCGCTGGATGACGTCGTTATTTAAAATTCGTTTAATCAAAGCTGTCTGGTTGGCTACTATGGTTTTTAGGCTGTTACCTTCTTCAAAGAGTTTGTCTATATTTTTGTTGATTATATCTAGATCGTTCGCGGCTAGGGTTCCAAAAAGAGTTTTACTAATAGATTCGATAGCGTCTACTAGTCCTCGTCTACTTCTGAGATGAATGTGAGCTAAGGATCGTAATTCGATGCTAAGTGTTCTGACGTTATTTAGTTTTGCTTGTAAAGAGCGTATTTCTGGTAATATGTTACAGTCTTTTCGTGTCTCGCAATGATTCCTAACTTCGGCTACTCCCTTTTCAATATATCTTACTTGTTCCAATACAGCACTAATATCTAGTCCTATAATAACATTTATGTGTTCGCTATAAAGATATGCTTTGGATCTTTTCTCATGAAATATTCCATTATTGTCAATAGGGGTTATTTTTAATCCGTTAAGGGTGGTAAAGCCGACGGCAAGGGTGATCGTCCTGAAAAATAAGGTTTTATTCTGTTACCGTGGATTTTCTTAACTCGATCTCTAATGAGAATCTCATAATACGGTGTCTTGACTGATTTAATAACGTAGGGTCCTAACCATTCGTCGTCCAATTTATCCGACTTATGATCGTTGTGAAGGAGTATACGATCTCCTTCCTTAAATAAGGTTTGAGTTCTAATGATTTTTCTTGTTTGATCTCTCATGTACCTCTTTCTACTTTGTTCAAGAGTGTTCTTCGCTATCATTCTATATTTTTGCAATTGTTTTTGCCATAGTGCAAACATTTCTTCGTAAGTGTAATTGGAAGTTCGGGATACGGAAGACGGGAGGTTGGCTTTTCTTCCAAATGTTAGTTCGAAGGGTGAAAATCCAGTTGCATCGTGTATCGCGGTATTATACCCTAGGCAAATAAAGTCTAATACCTGATCCCATTCTTTATTAGAATCGTGTAGGCTCGTGCGAATCATGTCTTTTACTGTGGCGTGTTTTCGTTCTAAGGATCCGTTAGATTGAGGATGAAAACTAGTGGTCTTTATATGTTTGATTTTAAATGCTTCCTCGAATTTTTCCATTAGTTCGCTAATAAAGTTCTGTCCCTGGTCTGTTAGTATCGTTTTGGGTGCTGAGAAGATGTAAATGTAGTGGTGCAGTAGTGCATCGATAATCGATTCGGTTCGTTGTGTTTTCAGTGGTACTAAAACGAGATATTTCGTTAGGTCATCGTGAGTCGAAAGAATGTATTGATTTCCACGTGTGGTTTTAGGCATCGGACCAATTAGATCCATGGCTATCTTTTCGTTTGGCTCTACTGATGTCTGAGGAATTACGGGTTGTTCCTTGGGTCTGATTCTAACTAGCTTTTGTCGTTGACAAGCTTCGCAATTTTTTATAAAATCTTCTATCCTTTCCATGAGGCGTGGGATTTTGAATTGGTCTTTGATTTTACTATATGTCTTTTGAATATCCAAGTGTCCACTAATGTCGTTATGGTTTTCGCGTATAATGTCTAGAGCTTGTTCGTCAGTTATGGTTTGTATTGGTTCGTATGCAAAAGTTATTTCTTCAATTTGGTCATTAATAAACATGAGTGTTATTTTGATCCTAGCTTTTTCGGCTTCGGTAAAACTATTGTCTCCTATCCCAATTTTCTTGTGTTTCTTGGTTAGTTCAAAAATTTTTCGAATCCAAGTATCTTTGTCGAATGGACCTAATGTTTCTCTATTCAATTGATAGAAGGTGTGATCGTTTGGCGTGATTTTAAGTCGTCTCGGGTGTGTCGCGTCTTCTGACCATGCGTTAAAGTGTTCTACAATATTTTCGGAGTTTGCAGGTGTGTCTGGGACTGATTTGTCGGTAATTTGGTAAATTTTTCTGGAAAGTGCGTCGGCTGCTGTGTTCTCTTTACCTTTGCAATACTGAATATCGTACTCGTATTCTTCGAGTTTAAGTCTCCATCTAATCAAACGCGAGGAAGGGTCTTTGCAATTTTTGAGCCAAGTGAGTGCTTGGTGATCGGTTCGAATAACGAATCGTCTTCCTAACAGGTATTGCCTGAGTCTCTTAACTGCCCATACGATAACTAATAATTCCTTTTCTGTGGTAGAATAATTTTTCTCTGGGGGGTTGAGTGTCCGTGATATGTAACAACAAGGATGTCCGTCTTGTGATAAGATTGCGCCTATTCCTTCATTGGAAGCGTCTGTGGTGAGTGTGAATGTTTTCGTGTAGTCTGGGTATGCTAAAACTGGGACTGAGCATAGCTTTTCTTTTAGTGTGTCAAAGCTTGTCTGTTGCGTTTCTGTCCATCTAAAAGGATTGTCTTTCTTTGTGAGATCTGTTAATGGTTTGGCGAGTTTGGAAAAGTTTTTAATGAATTTTCTGTAGTATCCAGCTAATCCGAGAAATGACTTTACGTCTGTTTGTGTTTTGGGAATCTTAAAGTCTTTAACTGCGGAGATCTTTTTAGGATTTGACTTTATGCCCTCGTGTGTTATGACATGTCCTAAGTATTCTAATTCAGGTTTTAGAAACTCGCATTTGTCGGGTTGGATTTTTAGTCCTAACTCTTTTAATCTTTGCAATACTATAGCAAGGTTTTCATTGTGTTGTTGAATTGTACTACCGAATATTATTATGTCGTCAAGGTATACAAAGCAGTATTTGTTCAATAATCCTCGTAACGCGGTATCCATCATGCGTTGGAAGGTGGCTGGGGCGTTTTTTAAACCGAATGGCATGCGATTATAGTGAAAGTGTCCCTGAGGTGTGCTAAAGGCTGTATATTTCTTTGAGTCGGGGTCCATAGATATTTGATGGAATCCCGAAGATAAATCTAGAGCAGAGAAGAATTTGGCGTTGCCTAATTGTGATAGAATGTCGTCGATTGTCGGTAGTGGGTAGGCGTCTTGATCGGTAAGTTCATTTAATTTTCGAAAGTCGATAACTATACGCCATTTCTGTTTGCCTGATGCGTCTGATTTCTTGGGTACTACCCATACTGGACTGTTGTAAGGAGAATCTGATTCTTCAATGATATTTTTATCTAACATTTTTTTCATTTGTTTTTCAATTTCTGCTTTATGGGCCTCGGGAGGTCGGTACGATTTGGTATTGACGATTTTGTTTTCGCGTAGGGTAATAGTGTGTTTTGTTAGGTTAGTACAAGGTAGGGTATCGGATTCTAGGTCAAACACGTCTATGTAATGTAGGAGGATCTTTTCGATAGGAATACGAAGTTTGTCTTCAATATGGTCTAGTCTAATTATTTGTTTCATTTTAGCAATTTTATCGAGATCGTGTTCATAAGAAAGATCATTAGTGATTATAGTTGGTTGCTCACCAGTATTGCAGAAACATACTCTCGTCGGAACTTTATCCAGATAAATTGTTTCGATTTTGGTTTGCCCTGGGAGAATGGTTTTCGGCGCCTGGAAAAATATTTCGTTCCCGTTTAATTGTATTGATTCGTTGTTAATTCGATATGAGTAGTTAGAGAGCATAGGTAAACCAATTATTCCGTCTTCTATTAAAGGAAAATCGTCTGGCACAACGTGAAATGTGTTCATGATGTTAAAGAATTGAAAGTCTACTGTTTCGTCAGTTTGGAATTTGTCATTGCCCATGTAAAATGTTTTAGCTACTGTCATTTTAGGTTTAAATATGGCACTTGATCTTTTAACTAAATTTATTCCTGCACCGGTATCGATTAAATATCGTTTGATTTCTGTTCCCGATCGAACTCCAATGGATAGAAGTTTTCCTGTTGTTGCGTGTACTCGTACGACGTCTCTCGAGGTTCTGGTAGCGCTGTTTCCTCTTCTCGTCCCGCATTCTCCATGTTTATATTGTAGCTGCGCGGTGGCGGAAGATTTCGCTGGCTGGCCGGTTGAAAATTTTCGGCAGTAATTTGCGGTATGTCCTATTTGGTTGCACTTAAAACACTTCATTCTCCCTCCGTTGTTTATTTGAGTGCTTGTCGGCAGGCGATTGAGCGTAGTCATCGGACCGCTCCTAAGTGGGGGTTTGCGTTGTGACGATACATTCCCTCGGGCGAATGAGTGAGCTCTTATTTGCTGGCTGCACTGATTTCCGCGGTTTCGCTCAATTTCTCCGATTAATAGTTCTGCTTCGAACGCGGCATCTTGTGCTTCTTGTAAGGTGCGCGGTTTCATGCTTGATGTTCTGATTTCTATCTCGGGTTTTAAATTTAGTATGAACGTTTCGGTTGCGCGTTCGTTCTCTAGGTCTATCGCGACTGCTCGTCGAATAGGATCGCGGATTTCGTGTTGCAATGCGTATATAAGTTCATTAAGACCGTGTCGAAATCTTTTGACGTACCGTGTACTGATTCGTTAAAACTTTGCCGAGTTCTTTGTAATATATCTCGCGCACCGTTTGAAGTTACGTTAATCGATACGAACTTCCTCAGATTTTCGAATAAGGCGCCGTACGTCTCGATAACCGAATGTCTAATGCTTCTTTCGGCTTCGCCGACAATGCGTTTGGTTAAAATTAATTTCAATAAAGCACGCTTTTCCTTACATTCCGATCTAGCTTCGCTTACCCGCTTGATGAATCCCTCCACTCCAATGTCATCTTGACCGTTGAGGACTGGGATGAACTCGATGCTGGTTTTCGCGTCGAACATATGTCGTTCGTACGAGGCTGATTCTTCTTCCTCGTCCTCGGAGTTCGCTGGGTCGGAGGTTTCTGGAGTTTCTTTGATCCGAACGCGTTCTTCCGGAGATTTCACTATGCGGGTGTCCCGAGTAGTGCTTCTGCTGGCAGAACTAGTATCGTCTGTCATAATTGAGTTGAACTCAGACGTATCTACGGAGGATTGTACTCCTAGCTTGAGTTCGGCCACAGTCTTCCCTATTGGTTCTATTTCCTTGATCCGTTGAGTGCTTTCATCGCGAATTAGTTTATACAAATCATTTATAGCTGCCTTATGTTCTTCGTGCTGGCGCTGCATCATATCCAAAATTGCCCGCAGGTTTGGATCACCGCTAGTCGAAGCGACAGGTGTAATTTTCTTATCGTCCCTTTTGTCCATTTCAGAGTAATAGATCGTCGGAGTCTGACGTTATCGAATGCAATCGATCGATCCTTTTAGAGGAAATGGTTCTACTTACTAATAAAACCGTTTTTCGTAATCCAGGTTGCTTGATACACCTTTGGTCGGATGTCCCGTAGGCCAAAACCGTAATCTTGTTTTATCCAACGTTGATGTATCCTGGCAGGATCGCCAAAATGTCACGTAAAATAAGAAAGAAATTTAAAGGAAAGAAGAAAACTTTATTTTTTCCTCGTTTATACACTTCTGAACTCTAGCCGTGGCCGTTCGAGACTGAGGCTCTTACAATATTTTCTTACTCTCGGTGACATCTGTTTCTTCTTTTGTTTTTCATCCTTCATTATCCCCACTACCCTGTAGGCGTACTGACTATTGCTACGCTTCTAGAACATTCGGTGGAAGGATCGTTAGGACATAGATGAACCCTCAGGTACTCCGGCAATATACATTGTCGCCAAGGTCGCCATGTGTAATGTTCAAGTATCGGCTGTCTGGAGAATGTTTAGAAGTGGTCGCCTAAGGTGACGTCAGGGCAAAAGAGTTTGGGGTTACAAACGCAGCGTTGAGAGCTCTGGCCCAACGAGACGCGATGCACGAGTGCGCTACATGGCTCGCAGGCGGAAATTCCGTAGCTGTAAGCATCAATTAGACGCGTGACAAACGTCTAGTAAAGATGTGAAATTGAATAGAATCTGGAGATAAATTCAGTATCGAAAGGAGAACGCGTGCCGTTGCATTCGATCGAAAATAATCGCAAAAGTTCAAGAGATTTCAGTATCGAATCGAGAACAACAACACACGCGATTGTATTTGATTGAAAATAATTGAAAATAGTTGAGAAAGATTCGGTATCAACACGAGAACGAGAATACGCTCGGTTATGCTTGATTGAGAGTAATCGAAAAAAGTTGAGAAAGATTCAATGTCGAAACGAATGCAAGCACGCGCGATTGCATTTGATCGAAAATAATAGAACAAAGTTAAGAAAGAATTTTAATCGTTGCGCATTTGAAGAATCCGACCGGAAGAAGAAACACGTGTTTTTTTTGTTATTATGTAACCGGAGCTGCAAGAATAGATTAGAATATTAGAACGGTCAAGGGTCGTATTTATACATAGATCGCGCTAACGGTGGACGACGCGATTAAACCGAGGCTAGTCAAGCCGGTCTACCTTTCTCCGACCGAACCGAATATCGTCGTACGAGTTTTACCTTGCTTAATATTTTTAACAACATGTACCAACGTTCCACGATAGAAACCGCAATAGTTCATGGTGTTGAAAGTAGCTTAAGATCGGCTCGTTATTTTCTCGATATTATGCGCTTTAGAAATAGTCGAGAATTGAACAAATATGACACGAATTCAATATGAAGACTACAACGGTAAAACGTGTCTTCACGTTAAATTTTAAATTCTATGTGGAAACGTATCTTAGATATTATAGGAAACTAATTATTTAATTCTGAAATTAACGGTGCATTTTTCCTTCCAAATTATATCATATTGAAATATTCCTATTTATTCTAATTTATCGTATTCTTTCTATGTGGTCTTGATATATATGTTAACAATAAGAGAAACCAACATGTAAATTCATATATAAATTACTCGCCATAATTATTAGGACATCTACACGTTATAAGCATCGATTGGAACACTTTGACACTTTTCTTTATCTGCTATATCTTACATTACAAAGTACATATGCCGCGAATGAAATAACAGATTTATAACGAAATTACTAGAAACGAAAGCACTCCATTCGTATTAAATATCAATATGTGCCCTAATATTTATGGCCGGCGGTGTTCTTAATTGAACAAAGCGATAATTAATTTTGACGAAGGGCCTGTAGCAACATGAAGACACTTTCAGTATTTAAATTGCATTTATCGGGAGAGAAAAACAAAAGTATAGGTTTCATATTCAAATGTGTTTAAATAATACAAATATTAGCTTAGATCATGAATTTATAGCACGTGTCAAAATATGATATAGTTTTGGTTAATTTTGACTTGCATTCTGCTGGTTTACACAAATTATTGGAAAGCTACCTCCTTGTTGCAGCAATCTCTCCAAATATACAATACAAAGAAAGACAATTGAAAATCGATATAGTCTAATGTCTATTTAAATAAAATGCGTAGGAAGAAATATACTGAAATTTGAGTTTGCGAGTCGTCACAGTTAGTTGCATTTAAGAATTTTCCTGTTTGAAGATCCTGGACGCCACGTTGGTGATGCGAGCGCAGCGCGCCGAGGTCTTCGACTATTTTTCCGGGCAGCGGTTATCGCGTCCTCATTATCGAGTGCGTCTACGACGATCCGGTTGTACTGGAGCGAAATTACAAGGAGATATTGCGGTACAGCGCTTGCTATGTTGGCATGGATTCAATAACAGCCGAAGAAGATCTACGATTGAAGATAGCTCATTACATTCGATCTTACGAGCCAATGGATGAGAAGACGTATCCACGAATCCGTATCGACACCGGCAGCATGGATATCGAGTCCTGCATCGTGTCTGGCGATGTGGAGACAAATGTCCTTGGATATCTTGGAAGCGTCACTGTTGAGCCGCATACTCTTTATTTCTCTCGGGTTGGTAATCCATCAAATTTTACATTTGTCATCGTTTAATCCCCATCTCAAATGTTCTAATCCTAGAAGCTCAGCCTTAGCGTCTTTAGTCTTAATTATAAGAATTTTTCGACAAGTGATAATGATAACGATAATGAAGAAACGTGTTTGTTCTTAGATTACAAGCTGAGTCAAGGACAATTGAGCCAGGTCGTGGCGCTTGCAATTATTAAAAAGATTAACATACATAACTGAGCACTTCATTTAGCATGACGAGTCCTCAATTGTTTACACACAACATGTTTTAAAAGCATACGTATACGTATACGCATACGTAAAAACATACATATTGTATTTTTAAAATCTTGCTATCTTATCAGGGTTTGGTTCCAAAAGTAATTTCTTCTCGCCTGATCGTAATCTTATCATTGCTACGCCTCTCTTTTTGAACGTAATCAGAATATTCTACGATTTGGTAAAACTAAAGCTCTCCCTCTCTCTTTTGATTACAGCACGGCGAAAGCGAGTACAACGTATTGGGTAAGGTTGGTGGTGACGCAGTTTTAAGCGCACGTGGCGAGAGATATGCACAAGCGTTGGCCACCAAGTTCAACGCTATGCGTATTCCCGACCTGCGCGTGCTAACTAGTCGCCTTCGAAGGACTATCGCGACTGCTCGTGGCGTGGAATCGCCCCAAGAACACGTGACAGCACTCAACGAACTCCACGCCGGTATCTGTGAGGGGCTGTCTTATGAAGACATGCAGGAGCATTATCCGCAGGTAATTTCAGATCAAACGCGTCTTCCTCCTCGAAATTTCGTCACTGCTTGCATTGAATTACGTTTAAGGTGTTGTTGACCAAAGTGAAATAGCGAGTGAAGATAATTTATACTTTTAAGGATGATTCATCGAAAAATGTGTAAATTCGGTTTCACTTACTACTTGCCTAATCTTCTGGCTGTATTTAAACGAGCCTTCAATCGGTTGAATTTATCAATCCCTAGCTCTAAGAGCTTTAATTTATTTGTGTAGTAAATGGTAGATAGCTGTAACAGTTATCATTGTAGGTTATAGGGTATAACGGTATAAGCTTTTTGGGTATATAGAGTATATAGGGTTTATAGGGTATAAGCTTTTTGAATTAATCTAATTGTATCAGTATTATGTTAGAAACATGGTACTATAATTGACACATTTAACATTAGTATTTGATCAAAATTTTCCCAGTGATTGATTAGTTAATGCAGTTATAATTTGTATTTCAATAAGTTTGGGATCCTAGATATGGAATATTTATTATCTACTAGGTTTGTCAATTTAATTCTCTAAGCGAACAACTTTCAATCGTATCTTGGAAAATGAATAATAACATAAATCTTCACGGATGACTCAAGCATTGAATACTTGGCCACTGGGGAAAAGTATCGAGTGACTTAACGTCTGCGCTAACAGTCTGTAACTGATTAAAATTCAGTTGTATGCAAATTTATCCATTTACATCCACGAAATATTTGCTTGACTAATGAGAATGAGCGTTGAAGTTCAAAGAAATATTCCCAGTCAAGTACATAGCAGATAGAATATAATCACAATGTTTCACGTTGCTAGATCGAACTCAATCAGTCTGATTAATCTGAACGAAGTTTTAGAACATGGATAAATGAATATTATTGTTTAATCGAGCTATCGCGGGGAGACGCGGTCGTTAGAATACGCGTCAACGAGAGTCGTAAATTCCCGTTACGATTGGATTAATCGACACCACGAATAGTTCGATCCCCGTATTTCGGTTAGGATAATCGGGGTGGTTGATGCGGTATAACACTGGAAGTCAGAGTTATAATAATGTATATTTCCAACACTTTATACAATCACACAAAGTAGTAACGCCGTTGATTAAGATACAGATAACGAGAGAAGAGTTAGTCTTGAATGAGAGAAGGAGAGCTTTAGGCGCTCTAGGCCCTTGAGAGTTATAGGAACTGTCGGAGTTCTGGATAAGTGAGAGCCTTAGAAGACTCTAGGCCGTGTAGGCACCTTGAGAAATGATGAAGGAACTCAGAAAGATACAGGAACGGTGAGAGTTGTAGGAAATGCAGGAACCCTAGGCACCGTGAGAGACGATCAAACTCCAAAGTTTTATTCTAATGTGAATGCGGAGGAAAGCTTGGTATGGGTGTGCCCTTTGAACGAAGAACGCGGATTCGTTGCTTACATTTTCAGTTAGTAAAGTGAGGGAAATAATCCGCGATGTCGATTGGTTGGGACCAATGTTAGGAAGGAAGAGAGGAGGAAGAAACCTCCTACCAACTTGGGTCCTAGGCGACATTGTTTATAGGGAAACTCAGATTTTCGGTTAGGTATATCTCCGCTTTCTTCGTTATTCTTAAGAGCACATAATAAACCCAAGGACCTTTCTAAAAACCGGCCGAAAACACTTCTGGAATTAGAAAGTCTTTTCTGGCAAACAGATGTGCTTAGACCTTGTGTGCGAACAATGCAGCTAGAATTGCAACTTTATAGTGGGTCCTTGGGCCTATGGAGTGTTAGAAGGACGACAGGTAGACCGTTGGTTGGCAAGCCGCGCGCGATGGCGTGCAGATGTGTTGCACGGCGTAACATCCTCCCCCCGTTGAGAGGGCACCGATCAAAAACCTGTAGAGATAAACTTGATTAAATCTTCTATCCGCCTCCTTGTTGATTGTTGCTGCCCTGTGTACTGTGGCCGTCCAGAGGATGTAGTGGTCGCCAAGAGGAATTTGATGATACGGCTGGAAGGCCGGTGCGCTGAGGATATTTGTCTGTCCTGGAGACTGCTTCGTCGCTGCGTCGAAGGACCGTTGACTGCCTTGTAGTCTGGACCGCCGTGGTTCTTGGCATTGCCAAGAAAGTTGCCACTGAAGTTCACGGATCCAGAAATGTCGTGAAGAGCTCGGCTTACGAAGTATTGTAGGACACCTCAGACCTGGAGGTGTCGTTATACATCTCGCCGATTTCCCAATGGTAGATCATATCTGTATGGAGATGCGCTTTTCATCTGCCTTCTTCGATGTTTGTAGTTGCCTTGATGAGGCCGTCGTCGCCAGGGTAAGCTCGATGATACGACCGAAAAGCCGTTGCGTAGAGGACACCCGTCTGTCCTGGTGTCTGGTTCGCCGTTGCGTTAAGGGGCCGTTGAAGTTCACGATCCAGGATGTATCGTGAAACGGTTCGGCCCATGCAGTATCGTGGAACACCTCGACCCATGAGGTGTCCTTGAATAGTTTGCCCCAGGAGGTGTCGTTGAATGAAACTCCGGTGATGCATGGTATAGATTCGAACACGCCGCAGAGTTGTGTGTTTGATTGGGGGACTGAGCTCCCCCCGATGATCTGCCCCAATTGTGCTATCTTGTCCCACATGTCGTGGATTGTATCGTGGTAAGACCTGGAGCAGATTTCGCCTTTCTTGTATGGTATCTCTGCAACATCAGATTCGTGAAAGTATTGCATGTCATTTGGACATCCTCGTTGCTGTTTCGGCTGAGGAAGCGTGGAGGAGGTCATGGTTGATTGAGGGACGAGGCTCCCCCCGTAGACCCATCCGGATCGCGCCTTCTCGCTGATGGCTGGTAGCTGTACCGGCGTGGCCCAACAATCCGCAAGAGACAGAATCAGAGATTTGTCCCACGTAGTGCTCTGTGGGCTTAGTGGACAAGTGTTGAAATCAGCTGGCGCGTTCTGAAAACTACTAACAATTAAATGATTAGTCATAGTGGTAATAACGTGGAGATGATCCCGATTTGGGTTACTCGCAGGCGTGGCTCCTCGCCGCCGTGGCGATGGAGAATTCTTCGCGTTAGGTCGTGGAGAAAGACTCTCCGATATGATGTCCATGTCAGGTGTAACATGTAAAATGGTGTTCTCCGTCGGCGGAGTATAACTGTTTTTGTCCTGGACGTGATTCAGTTCCTTCCTGTCTTGCAGATCTGGAGCATTCGGCTGATTCGAGACATCTTGTGTAGTTGAATCAGATGGTTGCGATGCTGACGATGGGAACGTGGTTGTCGTCAGATCGCGTGTGGGTGACACGTTATGAGTGTCACGCGGTAAGCTCAGCGTGGTATGCGACGAAATCGCCGTTTGAGTGGATGCGATGGTTTCCGTTGGCGGAATACGACCGTTGTTGTCTTGGATGAGAGTCGGTCCCTTCCGGTCCAGAGGGTCTCGAGCGATTGATTGATTCAAGACGTTGTGTAACGTCGAATCAGATGATTGCGATGCTGACGCTGCGAACGTGGTCGTCAGATCGCGGACAGTTGACATGTTGTGAGTATCACGCGGTGAGCTCCGCGTGGTATGCGACGGGATCGCCATTTGAGCTGGTGCGATGATTTCCGTCGGCGAAGTACGACCGTTGTCGTCTTGGACGGGATTCAGCTTTGTCCGATCCAGAGAATCTCGAGTGATGGACTGATTCAAGACGTTTTGTGGCGTTGAATCAGATGGTTGCGATGCTGACGATGGGAACGTGGTTGTCGTCAGATCGCGTGTGGGTGACACGTTATGAGTGTCACGCGCTGAGCTCCGCGTGGTGTGCGACGGGATCGCCATTCGAGTTACTGCGATGGTTTCCGTCGGCGGAGGTTGATCCTTGTTGTCCTGGATGGGATTCACTTCCTTCCGGTCCAGTGGATCGTGAGAGGTTGGCTGATTCAAAGCATTTCGCGGCAATTTGATACCAGTGGCTGATCCATTGTGTGCCGGTCTCGATGACCGGGGTTGTCGTGCTGTACGTTGGTTACGTCTTAGCCGATCGCATATATCGTTATACTGTTCTCTGATCTCGAGACCGCGCGTTTGTTCTTCCGGGAGTTTAAGCGACGCGGACTCACGGCCGACGGCTGATTCGCCGCTTGTCGATTGTGACGGTATACTTCGTCGTGTATTGATTAATTGTTTGGCTACTCGGAGTTGCAGTCTTTCGTATTCTTCCGCTAGCTCACTGCCGCGCGCGATCTCTCCCTCGTCTAAAGTTACGATCTGGTGTTGTAATGCACGGAGTTCCTTCTCGACGGTTTCTAGACGTTCTTTAATTTGAAGCAAGTCGATCTCTTCCGAACAGCCTGATTGTTCAATGTCGTCGAGTTTTTTTTCGAGGCGTGTAAACTGGGCGATATAGTAGCTCCGGCGTCGACGCAAGACGGCAAGTTCGTTTCCGGTTGCCATTATTTTTTATGTAATTGATAATGAAATCGTTTGAACTTACTTCTGTTGGCGATTGTCCACTTTGTGGCAGGAGGCTGTGTGGTTGCGTTTCAACCACCGAATTATACCTCTTCAAAGGTGACGACCCTTTACGTTACTGACCTCGCTGGGGTGGTAACGCTTCCGCTGCTGGTTGTGTTGGATTCACGTGGCACTGTATGAGAGTGGGTGTCACTGGCGTGCACTTTTCACTTGACACAGTATCCGGCTCGAAGGACCATGTTTAATCGAGCTATCGCGGGGAGACGCGGTCGTTAGAATACGCGTCAACGAGAGTCGTAAATTCCCGTTACGATTAGAATAATCGACACCACGAATAGTTCGATCCCCGTATTTCGGTTAGGATAATCGGGGTGGTTGATGCGGTATAACACTGGAAGTCAGAGTTATAATAATGTATATTTCCAACACTTTATACAATCACACAAAGTAGTAACGCCGTTGATTAAGATACAGATAACGAGAGAAGAGTTAGTCTTGAATGAGAGAAGGAGAGCTTTAGGCGCTCTAGGCCCTTGAGAGTTATAGGAACTGTCGGAGTTCTGGATAAGTGAGAGCCTTAGAAGACTCTAGGCCGTGTAGGCACCTTGAGAAATGATGAAGGAACTCAGAAAGATACAGGAACGGTGAGAGTTGTAGGAAATGTAGGAACTCTAGGCACCGTGAGAGACGATCAAACTCTAAAGTTTTATTCTAATGTGAATTTTTTTTTTTTTTTTTTTTTTTTTATTTATTAGAATATTTACAATCAATTCTCGTTGAGAATTTTCAGTAACTTAATTTGGCGTGATACAATGACATGGATTATAATAGCTTTATATTGTTGATTCTAGTAGGACTAAGGGTTTAATCTAGTGGGTATTTTCTTTTTAGTCTGCGGATCTGGTCCGTCGTGTCCAGTAGTTGGGTGACTAGTGGGTTGTGGTGGTTGTTGACTCTTGTGCTATATCTGCTTCTGGACTTGTGTATTTCGTATCTTGAGGTCTCGGTGGATTGTTTCGTTGGTAACATACGAGGGTGCATTTAATAGGGATCTTAGCGTTTTCGATTGGAAGCGTTGGAGTATTTCAATGTTGGAGTTACTTGCTGTTCCCCATAGTTGGATTCCGTAGGTCCAGACAGGTTTTATTACGGCTTTGTAGAGGGTTATTTTGTTCTGTATGTTTAGTTTGGAGCGTCGGCCCGTGAGCCAATAGAATTTTCTTAGTTTTTCCTTTAGTTGCTTTGTTTTTTCCGAGATATGTTCTTTCCAAGTTAGCCTCCTGTCCAGGGTCATGCCCAGGTATCTTACGGAGTCCTTGCTTGGGATTATTGTGTTGTTAATGGTAACCTGGGGGCAGGTTTGTTTTCGGAGCGTGAAGGTTACATGGGAGGATCTTTTTCGTTTATTTTAAAACCCCATTTTTGGAACCACTTTTCCATGGAGTCGAGACTTCGCTGGAGAGTGTATGAGGCAATTGCCGGGTCTGCGTGGGTAGCTAATAGTGCTGTGTCGTCGGCAAATGTTGCTATTGTTACCTCGTTTGATATGGGTAAGTCGGCAGTGTAGATGGAGAATAGTAGGGGTCCGAGGACACTATCTTGCGGTATGCCGGATTCTATTGGGAATGTTACGGAAGTGGCGCCTAGACATTTAACTATGAATTGTCTGTTGGTAAGGTAGGATTTTAAGATGGAGTAGTATGGGTGGGGTAGGATTTTTTTAAGCTTGTAGAGTAGCCCTTCATGCCATACTTTATCGAATGCCTGTTGGATGTCTAGGAATACGGCTGAGCAGTATATTTTCTTTTCAAGGGTTTGGCTGATCATGTGGGTTATGCGGTGGATTTGCTCTACTGTTGAGTGTTGTTTTCGGAAGCCGAATTGGTGATCTGGGAGAGTTTTCAATTCTTCTAGGAGTGGAAGGAGACGATTCGTGAGCATCCTCTCGAATAGTTTAGACAGGGTAGGTAAGAGACTGATTGGGCGATAGGAGCTGGCTTCATATATTGGTTTACCGGGTTTGGGGATGAGGGTGATTAGTGAGATTTTCCACGCCTTAGGAAAGTGTTCTAGGCGGAGGATGGCGTTGAAGATTGATGCGATGAGTGCGATCCCTTTTATGGGGAGTTCCTTGATTGCTTTATTTCCTATTAGGTCGTGACCTGCTGCTTTCTTGGGGTTTAGGCGACTGATTGCTTCTATGATCTCTGCAGAAGTGAAGGGTTGAATAGGAGGGGACATTTGGAAGGGAGTGTGCAGGTATTCGGTGACGTCCGCTGCAGCTATGGAGGAATGGGGTTGGAATACTTCAGTCAGGTGTTCAGCAAATATGTTGGCTTTTTCTATAGGGCTACGCGCCCATCCACCCTGCGGGCGGCGGATTGGAGGTATTATTTGTGGGGGGGCGCGTGAGTTTCCTGGAGGCTTTCCATAGTGAGTAGTTTGAGTCGGCTGTGGGGGACAGGCTGGCGAGATATTTGTGAAAACGGTCGTTATTGTAGTTCTTTATGGTTTTGGATAGTTTTCTAGTTGCGTTATTTAGTTTGCGTTTGTCCTCCGGTGTTCTATGGGTCTGCCATATCCTTCTTAGTCTACGTTTTTCTGCTATTTTTTTTTAATATGTACTGGGGGTATTCGTGATTGCTGATGGACGTTTTTGCCGGTGTGGAGACGCGGATAGCGTTTATTATGCTCGCATTTAGGTATTCCGTGGCTGCTTCGATTTCGTCATTGGTTTTTAGTGAGGTTGAGGCTGAAGTTGTGCGGGTAAAGACTTCTCTAAAGAGCTGCCAGTTGGTGTGTTGGTTATGAATGGAGCCATTAGGTGTATTCTCGATGATGGTTGAACTGACTGTTACTATCACGGGGTAATGATCAGAGGAGAGATCGGCCGAGGAATTGATTTGGACGTGTCTTGGCGAGATATTTTTGGTTATGAAGAAATCAAGGAGATCGGGTATTTTGTTTGTGTCGGTGGGCCAGTGTGTGGGTTCGTATGTGGTAAGGTAGTTGAGGTTGTTGGTTATTATGCTGTTGAGGAGGTTTTTGCCTCTTACTGTAACCAGTCTGCTACCCCATTGGGTGTGTTTAGCGTTATAGTCTCCTCCGGCTATATATCTGTTGCCCAGGGTGTCCAGGAAGTGGTCGAAGTATTCTTTGGCGATGGAGTGTCTGGGAGGGCAGTATACAGCTGAGGTGGTGATTGTACCATGATAGTCTTCTATTGCTACGTTTGTTGCTTGGAGGTAGTCTTTCTGGAATGGTGGAAGTTCGTAGTGCTTGATGTTTGCTTTGATTATGATTCCGGTGCCGCCGTGGGCCTTTCCGCTGGGGTGTTGGGTATGGTAGAACTTGTATCCGTTTATGTTCAGGTAGTTTTTGTCGGTGAAGTGGGTTTCAGATATGAGCATTATGTCGATTAGCTGGTGTTTTAGGAAGAGTTCTAGCTCAAGTTTGCGTTGCGCTAGACCATTGGCGTTCCACAGAACTATGCGTCTTGGTTTTATTTTGTGTCTGGGCGTATTAATTTTTCCATTATGATTGTTAATAGCGATAGCAAATTGTTTATTTGCTCTGATTGTTTCTCTATTAGCTTTTCAAGTCTAGAGACGTTGTCTGTGTTAGGTGAGGTGGGGGCACTATTTTGGGGAGGATCCCTGTGGCTATTTGGTTTATTTTGAGTGCCTTGTACCGCTTGGGCATAGGAGTTTGAGGGAGTGGTGAGTTTGATAGGGCTGGGTGTTTGATTGGTTGGGGGGATTGGGATAACGGTGGATTTCGGCGAGCTGGGTGTTTGGTAATTTTCCTCTTTTGTTCTAAGTTTGGGGTATTTGCTTGAGTACAGAGTTTTGTAGGCTGAGCAGCCTTTGTAGTTGGCAGGATGATCACCTTGACAGTGGATGCACTTCGCTGGGGTTTCCGGTGATTTCCTGCACTGGTCGGTGGGGTGTGTACCTGCACATTTGACGCAGCGGAAGGTGTGGTTGCAGTATTTCTGTGTGTGCCCATATCTTTGGCACCTTTTGCATTGGACTATCTCCTTTTTGGTTTGCGGTGGTTCAAATTTAACGATGGCGTTCATTATGCGACTGATATTGTAGATTTCCTTGTTGTTTGGTTTCTGTTTTAAATCAATGAAAAATAGGGATAGCGGGTCTTTTGTGACTCTATGCCTTATGTTGCTGACATTGGTGACTTCGTGGCCGAGTTTCGATAGTTCTATTTTTAGTTCGTCGATGTCTGCGGAGTGGTGGATGTTTCGTAGCACCACCCGAAAAGGTCTTTCTTCTTTGAGTTGCTAGGTGTGGAAGTTGGCGTTCAGGGCCCTGAGTGTCTTGGTGAGCTTCCTGTAAGCTTCTGGATTCGTAGGCAGAATTTTTACCTGATTGTTGGTTATCTTCAGGTTATAGTCCTCCTTGGAGATATCTCTCTCTAAGGACTTGGTCATTGTCTGGATGTCGATGATATCGTTAATAAATATTGGTGGGGGAGGGGGGCGTCTCTGTGCGTGGTGGTTAAGTGGTGAGCCTGCGGTTTCCATGGCATCGTTGGTGGATTCCAAAATTGCGAACCTGTTGTGGGTGTTAATTTGCGTTGGTGGATGTCCGTTCGAGTTTGTGTCTGCTGGTTCGGTTTTGCGTTTTTTCGCCTTATTGGCGTCGTTGGCACGGGGGGATATGCAGAATTTCTGCCACGGGGGGAGTAGCGCGGGGTAGTGATGGGTTTGGACAGGCGAGCCTGGTCGTGATTGTTGGGCCATCATCGAGCTAGCTATTTCAATATGAATAACTAGTCGTGAGGCTATGCGGCAGGGATCGGGTTGGGGTTAGGTGCGTAGGCTTTTCTTCTCTCTGGCGGATAGGAAACACTTGGGAAGATAGGAGCACGTTGTGTTCACTTTCGACGGTTGGGCGACACGTGTTGTTTTCGAACTTCACTGGGCACTAGAGGCACGTCTGCACGCTTCGGCACTCGACAGCGAACTGATTCTAATGTGAATGCGGAGGAAAGCTTGGTATGGGTGTGCCCTTTGAACGAAGAACGCGGATTCGTTGCTTACATTTTCAGTTAGTAAAGTGAGGGAAATAATCCGCGATGTCGATTGGTTGGGACCAATGTTAGGAAGGAAGAGAGGAGGAAGAAACCTCCTACCAACTTGGGTCCTAGGCGACATTGTTTATAGGGAAACTCAGATTTTCGGTTAGGTATATCTCCGCTTTCTTCGTTATTCTTAAGAGCACATAATAAACCCAAGGACCTTTCTAAAAACCGGCCGAAAACACTTCTGAAATTAGAAAGTCTTTTCTGGCAAACAGATGTGCTTAGACCATGTGTGCGAACAATGCAGCTAGAATTGCAACTTTATAGTGGGTCCTTGGGCCTATGGAGTGTTAGAAGGACGACAGGTAGACCGTTGGTTGGCAAGCCGCGCGGGATGGCGTGCAGATGTGTTGCGCGGCGTAACAATTATAATTACAATACGAAGTTGATGTGTACTTATTAACCGTGTACTATAACGAAACTTAAATCATACCATGATTTGAATATTATATCGCAGGTCTACTTTATTAAAGCTTATGTTTAAAATCAGCCATTGTTCCCTGACTTTGCATAAGCTAGGTTTTAATGCTTTGAGGACCTCGATGTACGAACCATTCCATGACTTAGGCAAAAGTCTATATACTTTAGTATATAGTACATAGATAGCGTATATACCTTCTAGATCTCTAAATCAATGCTTTTGCGTAGGAATTTGCATGGCGCGATCAAGATAAGCTGCGCTATCGTTATCCATGGGGAGAAAGCTACATCGACGCCATGCACCGCGTGGAACCGGTTATTGCTGAATTACAGAGATCCAACAACATCTTGGTCGTGTCTCATCAAGCTATTCTGCGCTGCATCATTGGCGTTTTCACAGATAAAAAACCGGAAGAGGTGCCTTACGCTGAGGTGCCACTGCATACCGTCATCCGAATCAGCAGCCAGGGTTACAATTACAAGGTGGACTTCTTCAAGTTACCCATAGAGTGCGTAAACACGATTCGCGTGAAGCCGAATAATTGTAGCGCGGACAGAACCGCGGACGATGCTCTGCTCACAGTCCCAGCACATTTCGACATACCGGATCCTTGGCGAAATCTTGGCAGCGGACCCACTCCCGTACAACAACACTGAGAAACCGCTCGGAGATCCACGATCACGTCGAAAATTCGATGTCTGTTTGTTTGTAACCCCTGGAGCTTTCAGCAGTGATGTCTTCTTGGAATATTTTTGCTTTTGAATTCAGGCAGGGGATGAAGATTTGAAATATCATGCAAGTATGGATTGAATATATTTTTAGTACGTATATATGTATAAGTAGATCGCTTTAAGGTATCTTTAAGAAATACAGATTCGATGAGACGGAAGATGATGATATCGGAGTCAATTCTAGATAAATAGATTGGATAGATCGCGTGAAAGAAACGACATGTAAATTCAAATAATCGTTATCGATACTGGAAATTTATTTCTGAAATATTCTCATGAATTTTCTCATGAATCCCGAGAAACTTAGGTCGTTTCAACTTTGACTTGTTTATCGTCGAGTTCCGTTACCTTCGCGGGATGTACTCCGATTGTCATGTTTTTCCTCGTTGATTCTGTTCCCATTGGCAATAATTTAGTATCCTGCTGCTGGAGCCCTCTATACGTTATGTTTAAGCAGTTTAATTTTAATAATCACATACAAGTCAAATGTTACATTAACTCTAATATGTCGCAGATGACTATCGCAAGAAATATTTTAATTGTACATCGTAAAATTCAGAAAGACAGGCAATCTTTTAAATTGTAGGAATGCGAAACATGTCTTTCGTATTAAATTCTATTTCAAAATATTGATATAATATATACAACGAACACACGAAAGACAGTTTTTTTAGTATTGTACTATTTATAGGTGATAGAATTTTAGATTTATGTATTTTCGTTTGCCTAGTTCCTAGCACAACGATTGTAAGCCTTGAGATTTGGACGATATTAGGATTTTTATTACTGTAAAGTACAATTGAAAGATACTATATCGTAGCGTTATATAAAGTTTGACTATAAAACGGACCTGATATCATTGTTAACAAAGAAATAACGAATATTGTATTTTTCGAGTGTGTATGAGTGTTCGAACGATAGATGTATATTTCTACGCACAAAATTAGCGGTATACTGTGCTACGGTCTCATTAAGAAATGTCAAACATTCGAGCAAAGTATTTTTCTCTAAGAAGGAAAGCGCGAGAAATAATCAACAGAGGCGATTAAGAAAGAAAAAAATCGATATCGAATGGTGCCTGCTTCTGTCGATATACTGTTACGTTTCACTTAGAGTTATATTCTATCTCGTGGACCGCATAAACATGCATAATATTTTATTAGGCATCACGTGGAAATCTCCGAGCAATCTATTTATCCAGAACAAGCTCGAGGATTCGTAAAATGTGAATAGAATAAAAAATAAATAAGCCTTACGGAACTAATTTATTCTGAGATGAACTAAGTACGGCAGAGGGCAAATTAATTTTCTATACAAGTATACAAATGGCACAAGTTATCTAGTCCATTCATTGCTGAACATTCTGGCGTTCTTTCTTTTCTCTTTTGCTATGCGGGAATCGACATAAAAAATTATACAGCGTTCTAAATGTTAAGTCGTATTAATACCTTTTAAACTCCTTTGTTTGTTTGTTTTTTAATTGTGTATTGTATTTTCGAGCTATCGCGGGGAGACGCGGTCGTTAGAATACGCGTCAACGGGAATCGTAAATTCCCGTTACGATTAGAATAATCAACACCACGAATAGTTCGATCCCCGTATTTCGGTTAGAATAATCGGGGTAGTTGTTGCGGTATAACACTGGGAGTCACAGAGTTATAATAATGTATATTTCCAACACTTTATACAATCACACAAAGTAGTAACGCCGTTGATTAAGATACAGATAACGAAAAGAAGGATTATTCTTAGATGAGAGAAGAAGAGCTATAGGAGCTCTAGGCCCTTGAGAGCTGTAGGAGCTGTCGGACTTCTGAATACTGTGAGAGCGGTAGGAGACTCTAGGCCGTGTAGGCCTAACATAACTTCCGCAATTAACATTCAATGACTCGTGTGTATGACTAGAATGATTCAATAGAAACAGGTACAGCTTTGAATAAGTTTGACTAGATAAAAAGTGATTATCAAGTAAACTGCGAACATGCATTTGTGAGAAACTTATGAACGTACGTAATATGCAAAAATATATAAAGTACGCAAAATAGAGTAGTCGTTAGAATATTTAGTAAAGCAAGTTTCTGCTTAGGTTGCATTCCTTCAGCAGTATCCATAAAAATATGAATTTGAATAAATATTCGCAGTTTACTATTCAAGACCCTGATGGAAGCTTAGACAAAGTCTTAACCACAAATCTTAAAAAATCAGCAAAAGTACAAATATTTCATAAAGTTTCACCATTGTTTCAATGAGAAACGACGAGATTCAATAAAATCCCGTCAGTATCCATTTTAAATGCCCGAGTATCCATTTGGCAGTATAATCCCCAGTATCAATTTGGCAGTATAATCTCTTTGTTTACTCGCCAAATGGAGGTCCAAGCTTCTCAGCATTCTGTCTTGAATCTCCTGGTCGTGAGACGAAGTACTTTTCCATAAACCAGTTCTACAATGCGCCATTCTCGGCTCGTTCCTCGAATAAATCCCCAGACGAAAGGCAGAGTAATTCGATTGAGACGACTTCGAGTTTACATCCCATTTCGTTTCGGGAACAACATTCTTCATGAACCCCACTGTAGCTCTGCGACAGGTGTCATAACCCAACAGTTGAATCTTTTTACCGTGAATCGCGTCGAATTGAGGCTTATTTAATTTGCTGTTAGTCACTCGGTTCATGATTGTTTCAACGGAGTCGGGTGTTCCGGGAAGATTCTCGAACACTTTGCGAAGAACTTCATTTGTCAGGTCTTCCTCGCTGCTGGACTCACCTGACGAAAAGTTCTAGGTGTTAACTTTGTGTCTGGTTGAATTAACTGTAAAAACGTAAAAAGGCAGAACGAGGCACGAAAACTGTTACATATCGATTCCGGTTTGTAAACCAATTTTAAAGAATTATTATTTTCTATGATAGTAACAAAAAATCAAAATCAGTAAAAATATCGATTTCTACGTCCATTATGTTTTGATTCTATACTTTGTACGGTTCTGCCTTCTTTACATTACAAAAACAATATTTAAAAAATTGTTTGCTAATATCATAACTACATCACAAGATATTTGTTTGTTTCATTATTGTAGTATCGGAAAAAAGGACAGGATTAGGATAATTTAGATTTGTAAAATTCTCCTAATACTATTTATTTAAGATAAATAAAAATAACAGAGATTAATTGGACAGAGAACGATAAATGTTCAACTTGAACTAAAACACAAAAGTCTTATTCCACTCAAATCACTCTGTAAATGAAACATTTAAGTGGGGTATAAATTACTCCGTTCTATAGTATTTCAGGGTTAAGGTTTCAATAAAAATTGATTTACGAATAAAAGAAAGATATGCTCGTGTTGCATCGTAGGTACTACGCGGTCGTAAATCCTATTCGCCGCCATGTAGCCGGAATGAAAGCAATACCATTAGCGATACTAACAGCCTGCCTTATTTGGGTGCTGGCGATTGTTCTGTCGATGCCTGCTGCTCTTTTCTCTCACGTGATGAACGTCGATATAGCAACTAACTCCAGCGTCCACATCTGTAACCCTTTCCCCGTGGAATTAGGCGAGTATCTCACAAGCTGAAATATTGGACATTTCTCCGTGTTTTCATTTCACACCCACGAAGTCGTATTAAATTATTTCTCGTTCTGAAACGCAGGGGCAAGCTATAGGAGAGGGGTGGTGCTGTTCAAGTTCCTGGCCTATTACATCATTCCCCTATTCATCATATCAGCATTTTATTTTCAAATTGCACGACACCTTCAACTGTCCACCAGGAACATGCCCTGCGAATTATCTGCAATGCAGCGGCTGGAGCAAATTCGATCACGCAGAAAGGTTGAGTGAATCGATATTATTATGAAATTATACAATTTTCAAGTAAATCTAATTTTGACACAAAAGTTCTATATTTGGTATACAAATATTTGGTATACAGGTATACCAGTGAAAAGGTGTAGAACAGAGATATTGAAATTGCTACCTGTATGATATTTTTATGAAATTACACTGCTTATATATGCAGTCAGCTTGGAAATAAATTTAAATTGTAATAAATTGTTACTTAGACTGTGATGTAAATTGAGTTATAGCTATAAATTATTTACTTTGAAAAAATTTCACGCTCATCATGTACCCGAGTAACAAGGTGCAAGAAGAAGCGGAATTAATTTAGCGCAAATCTCGAGTCGATGGTGCAATTGTTATAAACTATACTTTACTTACGCAATCTTCGATACGATCAATAATAAGATTATGTAATACGACCTTAAGCCAATATACGGTTAAGCATCGATGAAACAAGTCTAGTCCAACAACTAGAAGAAGGCGTTCCATAACTTCCGGGATAGAATGCTTTTGTGTTTTAGTTCAAGTTGAACATTTATCGTTCTCTGTCCAATTAATCTCTGTTATTTTTACTTATCTTAAATAAATAGTATTAGGAGAATTTTACAAATCTAAATTATCCTAATCCTATCCCTTTTTCCCGATACTACAATATCTATAATAAGATTTCGCAGGTATCTGCCTCAGATCGACCGCGACCTTAGCAGATTTAGTCATCGCTCAATTGATCCTGTAAATATGCTTTCAACGTCTCGACACCGTTGTCGTTAGATAATACGCCTTTGCCCCAACTTTTGAAATATTACGTTAAATAAATTCTCAAGTTCGATATTTAACTTCTTTCGCAGAAGTCTTTTTTATCAGAAAGATAAATGGAGATTAGCTGGAAGAAAACGTCGCCAAGAGAAATAGTCTTTTCACAGCCGAGGAACAAATCTGGGAAGAGTGCAGGCGTTCTAGCATCTACGAAAAATAAAGAGGCGATAACTCGTAGTCGTTCGAGCGAATGGATCATTTTGATTCGCATACAGCGTGTCTTGGTATGGATTGCCAGCGGATAGTAGTTAAATCGAATCTCTCGTCCAGGCGTAATTCTCAGCCGTTATCTAGAGGTGATTTGTCATCGCTGTATTTATAGGCCAATCGATTATATTATTTGTCCGAATTGTTCCATGAAATTGTATTAATCTCGAAACTCTATTTTCACGAAACATAGCTACCGTTATTACTACTACGAAATGGCTCTTTGTTATCAAAATGGAATAGAGAACGGTTGAATGCATTTGACGGATGAAAACATTGGAAAAGTAGAAGTAAGAACCGTGGTTATTGAAGGTTCTGTCGTATCTTCGCTAGACACGCTTCGATGCCACCTTCTATCGAATTAGTCGAAGTGAATCAGAATATCGAGCCGCCTGTGAAGTGATTTTTAAATCAGACAACAAAGACTTTCTGTTATCGAGTATTTTAATACACTGACTTGGTGTATTAGATCAAGCCATTGTACTCACGTTGCATAAAAAGGAATACATTTCGATTGAAATAATAATTGGTCGAAAGACTTGATCAAATATGCGAACGATATTCATCTTAAATTGTGTACGAAGTTTTCAAATAAATTATTGTTTTATATACAACAGAAACGAGGAAGACGTAGAGTTGGCTCGTTGAAGAAACTTCATTGGTCATTGATACGTCGATGTACTTTAAGATGATCGACCGTCACTTTTCATTCAAATACAATACGGAAAGTGAAATTGGATTACATGCTAAAGATATTGCCAGAGAATATCCCGATCTATAATGATTTATAATTAGCATTCTATCCCGGAAGTTATGGAACGCCTTCTTCTAGTTGTTGGACTAGACTTGTTTCATCGATGCTTAACCGTATATTGGCTTAAGGTCGTATTACATAATCTTATTATTGATCGTATCGAAGATTGCGTAAGTAAAGTATAGTTTATAACAATTGCACCATCGACTCGAGATTTGCGCTAAATTAATTCCGCTTCTTCTTGCACCTTGTTACTCGGGTACATGATGAGCGTGAAATTTTTTCAAAGTAAATAATTTATAGCTATAACTCAATTTACATCACAGTCTAAGTAACAATTTATTACAATTTAAATTTATTTCCAAGCTGACTGCATATATAAGCAGTGTAATTTCATAAAAATATCATACAGGTAGCAATTTCAATTTCTCTGTTCTACACCTTTTCACTGGTATACCTGTATACCAAATATTTGTATACCAAATATAGAACTTTTGTGTCAAAATTAGATTTACTTGAAAATTGTATAATTTCATAATAATATCGATTCACTCTACCTTTCTGCGTGATCGAATTTGCTCCAGCCGCTGCATTGCAGATAATTCGCAGGGCATGTTCCTGGTGGACAGTTGAAGGTGTCGTGCAATTTGAAAATAAAATGCTGATATGATGAATAGGGGAATGATGTAATAGGCCAGGAACTTGAACAGCACCACCCCTCTCCTATAGCTTGCCCCTGCGTTTCAGAACGAGAAATAAATTAATACGACTTCGTGGGTGTGAAATGAAAACACGGAGAAATGTCCAATATTTCAGCGTGTGAGATACTCGCCTAATTCCACGGGGAAAGGGTTACAGATGTGGATGCTGGAGTTAGTTGTTATGTCGACGTCCATCACGTCAGAGAAGAGAGCAGCAGGCATCGACAAAACAATCGCCAGCACCCAAATAAGGCAAGCTATTAGTAGCGCCAATGGTACTGCTTTCATCCCGGCTACATGGCGCCGAAGAGGATTTACGACCGCGTAGTACCTACGATGCAACACGAGCATATCTTTCTTTTATTTGTAAATCAATTTTTATTGAAACCTTAACCCTGAAATACTATAGAACGGAGTAATTTATACCCCACTTAAATGTTTCATTTACAGATGGCTGTTGTGCGTGTATTTATTACTGTTGAGAAATGGTTGTTATTTATACGTTCCGAGCTGTCTCGTGCAACAAATGTACCAACTGTAATATTAATATGTTGGCAAGATAGAAATCTTAGATTATATATAGATTTCTGTTTTACAATTTATTTATTATTTTATTTTATTTGCTTTATTACTAAATTTATTACTATTGGACAAGGGTGTTTAACGCCTTCTGTTTTATTAAACGTCACTAACGATACTAATTCAAATATGCAGATAGATCCTGATAATTATTTGACATGGAAGAAATCAAAATTATTTAGCAACGTATCGTTTGTTGGAAATAAGCGTTGTGTTAATAAAATGATATGTAATTTTCAATATAGCGTTAATTGGATTGTTTATAAATGCAGTATTGCAGGGTTAAGATTAAATGATGTCTGATTAAATGAATTCTTCAGTTATACTTTATTTTAACGTTGAACTTTCTTATTAATGTAAATTAATTGATTTTCTTAATAGCGAAAAGGAAATTGGACGTTTGAGATTTCATTTCGATTACTGATTAAAGAGTCGATTGGTCCATTAATGGGGCGGAACTTCACTAAAGTTAGGACGACCAGCCTATCCCTGAGACAACAATTTCCTCAACCGTAACTGGGTTTGACAACTTACCTCTCGGCTGATAACGCGGTCAGAGTGAAAACTGAGACACCGACTGAAATATCCTTGACGCACTCCGATAATTTGCAAACTGTCTGTCCCCACGGCCATGAATCGAATGTGAATATAACAGACGTGAGTGGTACACTCGTTAGGATCACCTGAAATAACCGAAAATTAAAATTAAAAATATACACGTGTATTTTATTGTATTGTATTTCCACGGTCAATTGTACTCGTGTTATTCAATCTACCCTTTATCGAAATTTTATTCGAATATTTTTCTGTACTTTTGCGAAATTTAATTGAATTCTACGAATATATGGGAAACGTTTTAAAATCTGTTTCGTTGAAAACCCTTTATCGAAATTTTATTTGAATATTTTTCTGTAATTTTGCGAAATTTGATTGAATTCTACGAATATATGGGAAACGTTTGAAAATCTGTTTCGTTGAAAACGACGCCTTCGACATTTCGATAGGTGAGAGCGATAAAATAAACAATACTTGATATTATATTTGTACGGCATCGAGCATATAGTAAAATTATTAGGAAAACATTTATCAGGATTCATTGTTATCGAGAAAATTAAAATAAAAACAATCCGCGATTATGATACAGAAAAATCTATTAAAATTATTCGTGATGAATTCACATCCCACGTCCTTTTATCATACTGTGTAACGTTCACTCAATTTGCGAAAAAAAGATTCCCTCATTAACTCGCTAAATTTCGTCTGTAATACGGACGTCTCTGATGAATTTCGAGATAAAAGGGGGATATTAACAGGAACGTTTTGTATTGAATATTATAATAAAAAATGTAGATTAAGCGAATTTTCTGCAATTTCATGCGGGATGTACAAATTTCGTCGTATGATCGAACACTCAATTATGGTGTTGCACTTTTTTCTCAGTGTTAATCGTGAAATACACATTTTCTTTTTGTTTAAGCATGATCGTTCGAACACTATAATCGAGAAAATATTTATTTATGATTTTCACAGATGATATCGTATGGATCGCATTAATCTTTGATTATTCTCCGTCCGGCTATAAATTGTCCATGGATCAAGATGTATAGCTACATATATCATAAAGTAAGCTCGATATCCACGAAAATAAGCGCGTTTATAATCGAACTCGCTATTGGTCCACGATTACGTGTCCAGAACAACGGAATTTTAACGTCTGATTCAAGGTCTCATATAGCATGTGCTTCTTTTAGAAATTATTTATGAAAATATTTGAATATTTCTAGATGTTCTGTCGCGCAACACATCTGCACGCCATCCCGCGCGGCTTGCCAACCAGCGGTCTACCTGCCGTCCTTCTAACACTCCATAGGCCCAAGGACCCACTATAAAGTTGCAATTCTAGCTGCATTGTTCGCACACATGGCCTAAGCACATCTGTTTGCCAGAAAAGACTTTCTAATTCCAGAAGAGTTTTCGGCCGGTTTTTAGAAAGGTCCTTGGGTTTATTATGTGCTCTTAAGAATTACGAAGAAAGCGGAGATATACCTAACGAAAAATCTGAGTTTCCCTGTAAACAATGTCGCCTAGGACCCAAGTTGGTAGGAGGTTTCTTCCTCCTCTCTTCCTTCCTAACATTGGTCCCAACCAATCGACATCGCGGATTATTGCCCTCACTTTACTAACTAAAAATGTAAGCAACGAATCCGCGTTCTTCGTTCAAAGGGCACACCCATACCAAGCTTTCCTCCGTATTCACATTAGAATAAGCTTCAGTGTTTTCCATCGTCTCTCACGGTGACTAGAGTTCCTGCATAACTCTCACCGTTCCTATATCTCTCAGAATTTCCTACCACTGTCAAAGATCTAACGCCTAACTTCTAACATTAAGTCTCATACCGTGCTACTTTCATATCTATATGATCGCAGCGTGATAAGTTATTAAGTGTTTATATCTACTCAATCGTGTATACTAAGTGTTGGAAATATATATTTTAACTCTGTGAGCCACAGTGTTATCATACCTGAATCACCCCTATTATCTTAATCGAAATACGGGGATCGAACTATTCGTGGTGTCGATCATTCTAATCGTAACGGGAATTTACGACTCCCGTTGACGCGTATTCTAACGACCGCGTCTCCCCGCGATAGCTCGAAAATACACTAGAGATTTTTATGAACGTATTACGTGTGTGATAGAAAAAATTTTGAAATTTCGTTACTAGACCATTATGATCATATTGATAATATATGTAACAAACTAAAAAACATGTATAGAAGTTACAAGATATTTATTTCAAGCATACAATTCACAGAAATCGCTATATCATATAAAAATATATTGTATTATACAAGAATAATTATACATTTCTAGGAGACTTAAATTCTTCTATATTATATGTGATAATAAAGAGTAATGTCTGCGTATTTGTACGATATAATACATTTTATCAATATAACCACGACAGTCGGTAAAGACAATAAAACTGTCATAATATATATCCAGACAAATTTTCTACGATGGGCCCTCAGATGCTTTCGTGCGTTATCGTACCTACTTACATTCTACGCGAAATCGATGACGGAGAAAGTACCGGATGTTCTGATGTTCGCTCGCGACAGATTTATACGCGCGATCCGACAGTCTGAATAAATTCGATATATTGCCGGGATACAAATGACATGGGGTCCTAGCAACATTTTCCGATTGACGGGAAATCGAAATGTAAAAAAAAGGATCCCGACGAAGGAAGGAAAGATTTTTCTCATCTATATTCGGAATATTCATGGATTGTTAGTTTTTACCATTCCAGCTTTGTCGCAATTTATTTCCAACTTATTGGACATTCATTTTGATTTATTATATATATTTAGACGCGGAATACAATGGGTAGCAGATGGCTTTTTCAAGATGTATGAATCATAACCACAAGAAGTACAATTAAATATTTATCCCTTCCGTGTTAGTAAGCTGATGAATCTTTTGATTGTGGCTTGCAAGAATAATAGTAGATTAGTTTAATTCTACCCAGTTAATTATTCATGTAGAAATATGTTTTTACAAAATTTATGCTATGAAATTTTGAATACATTTTATATTTTACGAGAGGAAACTTTCGACACGTCTTGTCCATCTGAACGTTTCTCAAACGTGCACGAAATCTTTTTCCATTTTATTCGACGTCAGAGATCCTTTTTTTTAACGTCGGTCTTAAATGATACATTAGAGATAATATATACACATATTGTACTTTCTTACCAAAATATCGCCCAGAGCCAACGAAAATATGTAGATAGTGGATGTATTTTTTGCAGCCGAATCTGCACCCAATGTAATCATCATCAGTCCGTTCCCAAATACACCCACTATCAGGATTATTAAAAATATCCCAGGTACTATGTAGGTTTCCGGGCGATGGATGTATGGAATGTACCCACTCTCCTGGACCAGGCTCGTCACATTCGAATTCAAAGCCATCTGTAAAAGAATAAATCCACGTCTATGCGTTATGTATGTAACTATGCGTTATGTATTTTATTTTCATTTTCAAACGTTGTATAAATAAATAAGTCTCTTTTATATTTATCATTCAAAATATTTTAGTTGGAAATGGAAAGGAATAAGCCTTGCGCTATAGTGTGATTTTTCATTTTCCGATACGCCGTTCCTTTTGTCCCATGCAAAACCCACGCGTCCATATCTGGATGCTCGATAACGAACCGCGGCACAATAAAAACTAATCAGATCGATCGCGTTGCTATATGACCTTTCTACCATTTTAAATTGATATAAACTCAACGACAGCGAGAACTTCGAACGCTGCACGGTACGGCATTTAGATGAGGATTTAGGACAAAAATCAGAATTTGCTGGCCGCGTTCGCACGCTTGCGGGCTACGTTTGCACGTCTGCAGGCCACTTTCTCAGCTTCTACAGTGCGGCGTTTGAATGAGGATTCGGGACAAACATTTTAAAAATATATATAATATGCAGTTTTCCAGAAACTTAATATCAGGGAATTCGATGTGAATAAAAGTCTGTTTACCAAATATCCCTTAGTATTTTCCCTACTTCCTGGTTCAGTTCAAATATTATAATTATTTATTGTTTTTGTCTAGTCTCTTTTCCTAAATTAAAAAAAATAAGATTTTTTGTCAGATATTATAAACATCTAGTAAAGAACAGAGTTTTTATGTAAAAAATTTTGTTGAGACAAGTGTGGTAAAGAATCAGCCTGCGTGACGCTGTTGAGAACTGTTCGACTCGAAAATGCTCGTCGATGCTATTTCGAAACTTCATATTCTGACGAGAAATCAATACAAAAGTAATTAGAATAGAAGCTACTATAATAGAAGCTACAAATTGTTTAGAAAGTCAATTTTCCATGGAAAAAGGTTACTATTGTTGACATGTATAGCAGCAGTCCTCAACTACCTAATGGTGAAATGAACGAATGGTTCAATATAAAAATTTACAGCTGGAAAGATAATTCCAGATTGACTATCATAATGTAAGGGTTTATAATGTAAAGTAGCAGCATTCAAAAGAACAAATAATTCTGAAGGCAAGCTGAATACGTAATTCCAATTTCTAAAAGTTTTTTCAGTTTCGTACCAATATAGACGACTGTTATCGAAAAAATTTTTCAGAAGTCGAACAATGAAAGTTGATAGAGTTGGTCAGTTTAATTTCCACGTGAATCGAATGTGTAATAGATGTCCTGATACCAATCGAATACTAACGATATCGCTTTAACGATACTTGAAAAGGAGTTCTAGCTCTTCTAATAAAGTAAAACGCAGATACACACGAATTAATGAAATCTCGTTCTACATCGTTTGATTTCCAAAGGAATTTCTTATCTTCTTAGGAAACAGTGTTTTATACGTAGTAACGATACCATCGATGAACGTATGTGTAAATTTCACGAGCTGAGTCGCGTATCTTGCACGATCGTATTCTTCGAAACTTTATGGCTCCCCATAACGATTCTCCCGTCTGTGAAACTACGTATTGTCTTGCTTCGTTACCGGCGAAGTTAAACGTGGTGTCGAAGTGATATTTCACGGATTTGATAAATAAGAGAAATGGAACGAAATCGATTGCGTTCGAAAGAAATTGCACCATCTGAGTTTAATTTATCCACGTCGCAGAAGCGCTGAAACCTCGTTATTTCACAAACATTTCCAACGATTTCATCACGCTTTCGTGATTTCGTGACTGGTAATATATTCCTTTCGATTCCCTGTTTGTAGAATTTTACGAAGATCTCTGCAGCTTCAGCGCGATGTTCCATGTCCCATGAATCAGACTAGATTTACGCCTGAACTTCGTGAACGAGTTTGAAGCGAATACAACGTGTGACGAGTTTCGTGCCATGCGTTAAAAGAGTCCAACTTAGTTTTCAAACAGTCAGTGAAACGTAAAGCAACCCTGGCCATGGTATAAAAGGATATACAGGGTGTTAAAGCTGTGGACGATATTTATAGGATTTTATATATTACATGTCAAACGTGAAGGTAATGAAAAAACGCTTATATAGAAAAATATTATTCGAGGCTTATTTTTTAATATACATAGTTGGTTAACGAATTATTTTCGAAATAAATATTTATCCAGGATAGTTATTCGAAAATCATTTTAAATTCACCGATAGCTGCATAGATCGATGAATCAGCTGATGAAACTTTCTCTTCATTCTATTCACATCTCGCGTTTCTCATTTTGAGTCAAATAGAAATTAAATATATAACAATGGAAATTCTATCGTCGTTTATTTTCTCAGGAACAAGGGACGTAAAGTTCGAGTAAAATAAAGAGAAAAAGCCGTAATTCATAAATTTTTACCGCAAAATTCAATTGTTTATGAATTGAAAAATAAGCTGTAAATCTTTTTGTGTGAGGTGATGGGCGTGATAGGTCTAGAATAATCACTCGTATCGTTAACAATAACAATTTATTAGTTTATGTTCGTGATATACACTCGTGCGTAGAACACGCGATACAATTATCGGTTCGCGGTTGCAAGTTCGAGCTCGGTGGGATACGTTTCGCGGTGCGATTCACGTCGGAACGATTGTACCAGATGTCGAGAAGTTCGGATTCGCTATTACGGCCAACTACCAACGGTCACTTCGGAATGGCGTCTCTCGCTCGTCTCGCGGCTCACGACAGAATTGAATGAATTTGTGTCGCGATGATGCTCCTTAGGAAAACTGTGCTTGGGTGTGTCTAAGGATACGAAATCATCGGATTCGTTGAGAAAAGCGTTAGTTCAGAGGGTGAGGGAAATGGACGTCGCTGTCAATTGGCTAAATCGTGAGTTGGTGGTTGGAAAGAGATGGCAACTGCCCTTGAGAGAAAGTTGCTAGCGAGGAGCGTCGTACGTGAGGAAAAGCAGATTTCCGTAGTGGGTGGTATGTGTAGGGACTATTGAGACAAAGGCTATCTGTTCCTTTAGAGAATCTTAGCTGCATGGATCCTAAGATTTATTGCGGGTCCTTAGGCTCGCTGTAAATATTCGGAGAGAGTGTATCGACATCTGGCAATCATCTGTTCGCAAGGTAGAGTCCTTGTGTAGCGAGGCACGGGACAGAAACCGTTGGGAAGTTTGCTGTCGAGTGCCGCTACAGTACCCCCTTACCAGTGACAACGTTTATCTTTTTTTCTTACATCTCGCAGGTAGTTATGACCTATTATCTTATCGCAGACCCGCCTGAAAGCGATCAGGAAAGCGAACTCTCCTGCCCGCGCGCGTGGTGTGATGAACTCCTGAGTCATCTTCGCTTTGCTGTGCCTGCTCGGCGTTTTGCGTAGTTGTGGTTTTGCGCGGTATAAACGTAACGAGGGTTTCTGCGCTGGTTTCTCGTTGCTGTTGTTCAATGTCGTCGGATACAATAAAAGCGGGTTTCAAACGATCTATGGAGACTATTACGTTTTTATTGTTTATTTTGACGGTGAAGGTCTTTGTTCCACGCTGTATAACCTGGTAAGGTCCGTCGTAAGGCGGTTGTAACGGGCCACCGCTCGCGTCGTGGCGTACGAATACGTATGGTGATGTTTCGAGCTCGCGGAACACGAAAGTTTTCTTGTCGCCGTGTCGCGTAATCGAACGAGGCCTGATTTTCTCAATTCGCTCCTTTAAACGGTTCGCGAATTCCGAGTTGGGCTGTTGCTTTGTCGGTGCGAAAAATTCTGTCGGCAATCGTATGCCGGTGCCGTAAACCATTTCAGCGGCCGTCGCGTTCAGGTCCTCCTTGATAGCGGTTCTTATGCCAAGTAAAACAATTGGTAGGATTTCTACCCAGTTGCTCGTATTGTGACATTTTATTGCTGCCTTTAATTGCCGATGTAAACGCTCTACCATCCCGTTGGACGCGGGGTGATAGGCTGTCGTGCGTAGATGCTTAATGCCGAGCAACCGGCACAGTTCGTTAAATAAGTTTGATTCGAATTGGCGTCCTTGGTCGGTTGTTATTTTTGCAGGCACGCCAAAACAAGCTATCCATGTAGAAAGGAGGGCCGAGGCAACGGTTGTCGCTTCCATGTCGGCGATGGGGATGGCTTCAGGCCAACGCGAGAAACGGTCTATGCACGTTAGACAATATCGGTAGCCTTGCGAATATTGCATCGCGATAATGTCTATGTGTACGTGCTCGAACCGGCCTGCTGTTGTTTCGAACGTTCCGACGGGTGAGGATACGTGCCTGGTGACTTTGCATCGTTGACACGGGATACATTGTCGTGCCCAAGTCCGGCAATCTTTGTTTACGGACGGCCAAATGAAACGCGACGTCACCAACTTTTGCGTGGCACGTATCCCTGGGTGGGAAAGTCCGTGGAGCGAATTGAATACGTCGCGCCGCAAAGATTTCGGTACGTACGGTCTTACAATGTCGGCTGATACGTCGCAGTATATTTCTGCGTCGTAACCGGGAAAGCGTATCTTCTTTAACCGTAACGCGGTTGTACCGGAGTTGACGATATCGCTTAGTTCGTTGTCGTTTTCTTGCGCGGCGGCGAGAGTTTGATGGTCCACGGCCTTCCCTATTGCTTCGATGCGCGACAGAGCGTCGGCTACGTTATTATCTAGCCCCTTTATGTAACGTATATCTGTGCTGAATTGACCGATGTAGTCTAGGTATCGGAATTGTCGCGGCGAACACTTTTCTAACTTTTGTCTGAACGCGTAGGTAAGAGGTTTGTGGTCGGTATATACTACGAAGTTTCTGCCTTCTAAAGCGTGTCGGAAGTGTTTGATTGCGGTGTATATTGCGAGTAGTTCGCGATCGTACGCGCTATATTTTTGCTGCGCGGGGGTCAGAGATTTCGTAGCGAACCCTAGCGGTTGCCATTCGCTATTCGCGTGTTGTTGTAATACCGCTCCCACGGCGTAGTCGGACGCATCTACCGAGAGGCTGATAGGCGCACCTGGTATCGGATGCGCCAGCATCGTGGCATCCGCGAGAGCGCGTTGCGATTCGCGAAAGCTGTTATCCGCCTGTTCCGACCACTCTATGGGCGCGTTGCCCTTTTTCGCGCCTTTTAACAAATCATTGAGCGGCTTGAGTGTTTTTGCGGCCCCCGGTATAAAACGTCGGTAGAAGTTTATCATACCGAGGTACCTACGTAGCTGCTTAGCGTTCGCGGGTTTCGACAATTTTATAATCGCTTCGACGCGTTCGGGCGGCGGTTTAATTCCGTCGGAGTTTACCGAGTATCCGAGGAAAGTAATTTCGTGCACGCCGAATTCGCATTTCGTGGGGTTTATCACGACGCCGTAATTATTGAGGCGGTCGAACAGAATTTTCAAATGTTCGCGATGTTGACTTTCGTCGTCCGATGCTATTAGGAAATCATCGATGTACGCGTAGACGAAATCGAGCCCACGTGTGATTTCGTCGACGAATCGCTGACATGTTTGCGCGGCGTTCCGAAGCCCAAACATCATGTTTGTTGCTTCGAAGAGGCCGAACGGTGTTGCTATCGCGGTTTTTTCGATGTCCTCGGGCGCGATCGGAATTTGATGGTACGCGCGGACGAGATCGATCTTTGAGAAGATTCGCTTACCAAACAGATAATGCGCGAAGTCTTCGATATGCGGCGGTGAGTACCTGTCGGGTACGGTGCGGGCGTTCAACGCGCGGTAGTCGCCGCATGGTCGCAGGTTTCCGTCCTTTTTCGGCACTACGTGCAGAGGTGATGCCCACGGGCTTTTCGATGGTCGCATCACACCCTGCTCGATCATGAGCTCGAATTCCTCCTTTACCTGTTTAAGTCGATCAGGTGCGAGACGGCGGGGTTTGTTGTAGACCGGCGGGCCAGGCGTGGTTTCGATGTGGTGTACCACGCCGTGTCGAGTCTTCTCTTTTCCAAAAATCGGTGGGCGGGTGAGGTCCGGGAATTCTGCCAGGAGTTGGTGATATGGTGATTCGCCGATAATGGTCTTAACGGACACTTCGTCTGTCGTGTCGGTGTATCCCCTCGATGACATTCGAGTTGCCGTGTCGGTGAGGCTTTTGTTTCGCGCGTCCACGAGCAACCCGTAATGGCTTAGGAAGTCCATGCCGATGATGGGGGTTTGCACGTCGGCTACCGTAAAGTTCCATCTGAATGCTCTGCGTAGGGACAGGTTTAGCTCCATCGCTAAAGTGCCGTACGTTGCGATGCGCGTCCCATTGGCAGCGAATAGTTCATACGGTGTTTTCTTTACGTCCGTGGATAGCCTGCTTCGGGGATAAACGCTGATATCAGCACCGCTGTCAACTAAGAATGAAGTCTTCGTTCTCTGGTCCAGAACAAAGATGCGGCGAGATCCTAAGCCGTTGTCGTTCGCCGCTTTTACGGACGGCTGGTGTCGTTTCCCGACTTCCACTTACAAGGGGCGTTACATTTCCTGGCGCGATCGCCAAACCTCGCATGATAGAAGCACATTCCGTCCTGGCGCGGGTTATCTCGCGAACGCGAACGGCGGCGGGGTCGGGTGAGAGAATTCGAGCGTCTTCGTGGTCGACGATGCCCGTCGATTCTCATAGCCTTCATTCCGTCTAGCGCCATATTTTGACCTGTTGAATGATACACTATAAATGTCGCCCACTTTTCCTCATCATCTTGTTACAAGTATCGTGTTAAAGATGTAGTCCTCAAAGTGTTTTTTTAATCGTCTACAATCCCAGATGAAAGGAGAACTATCGTATTACGTTCTCTTAGAGCAATTGAAAAATAACTCTCATACTTGCGATCGAAACATTCAATCTGCTAGTTTCAGACCCGTTAATGGCACCAGTACCATGCCCTCGACATTCGGAATATGGTAGGGTGAAATTGAATTACGGTTTTGGAATTTCTCGATCGCAAAGAGAAATGATCGTGATAGAAGGAGTATACCTTGTGTCAGACTCTATCAGTTGAAGTAAATTTACGGAAAACAGAATGCCACGGAAATGTGTCAAGTTTGACATAATCCAATCACATAGATTATTAGAAATATTATAATTATTAAAAATGTAACTCCCTCCGATAATGCACTAGTAAAATCATCTTGTTCCGGTATGCAAGCGATACACAATTTTATAAACTATACTATTATTATTATACTATTCTTTGCATAAGTAAAATACACAAAATTTGGCAAATATCGACAGGCATTTAGAAATCGCCCTACTACTATAGCTCGCACACGGAATTAAAAGGATTGTCATTGCATTCATAGTTGCAGTAGTATTTGCAATAATTGATATTAATGACGTTATGCGAATATTATCCGCCTTGTCGCTGAAAGTGATTATTCGAAATTGCTTCGGACTGAAATGCCGTGAATTTGTTGCGACAGAGAGTAACAGGTGTCATGTTGTAAATACAACGCAGCGGGACGCGACTAAATGTAATTTTATAATAACGACAATCCTGGTCGTACTCGCGACGAGCGAAATGGCGATTGCGATGCGCAGATTTAACGTTGTAAAAATACGTCTGTCATATACATATTCTATGGTGTGCCACGATCAACGGACTGAAACCGATTGCCGATGAAGTATGGCCGAAAAATGGACGATGTATGTATAACTACGTTTCAACGATCTATTCTAATGGGCCACGCAAATTCATTCACGTTCAAATTCGACCAGTCGTGCGAAAAACGCGATTTTATTCTTTTATTCTTAAAGGCGATAATCTGGTTTCATGTATAGAATCAGTACACAATAAAAGCAGCTGATATTACGATATTGATTTATCGTTTTCACGAGTGTTGGATTCTCTGTACCTGTTATAGGAAATTTGCCCAGTTTGATATTATACACGGATATACGATACAGAAAAATTAATAAACTAACTCGATAGTATTTCAGTCTTATGTGTATTGAATGATAAATTTGTTTTTTAGCCGATCTGGAACGAATACCTGAATCACGCTCTAAAACCAATTATATTCATACTAACATACTCCACTGTAATTCTGTTTTAGAATAGTAAAAACTTAGGTCGAATATGAGAGATGTGCTTATTTTGGAGGTTCTCTGTGTACAAACATTAGAACACTTTCCAGAAACTAATGGACAAATACCTTAGAACGAGCTAGCTTATTTCTTAGAACGAGCTAATCCGAGTGATAACAACGGTATTAAAATATATCGATTAATTTCAGGTATATTCTACGAGTTAAATAATGACGTTGATTCCAGCTCATACAATTGTTACGTTTCTGTTTTTATTCATTTTAACAAGACAATGGACAATGCGTTGGAATAAATATTTTTATATTTAATACGAAGGGAAGACATTTCTAACGAAAAAAGATGTATAATTTCAAATAGGATAATCGTATCGACGCAACGTGTATGTATAATGGTAATAACTATATTAAGATAAACCACAAATGAAATATCTTCAAGAGTGTTCTTACGCACCAGCGTATGGGAACATTTTAATCAATAAGATACATATGTATGTAGAAACCAATACCTATATAGAAGCTCCAATACATTCATAGCGTTCTGTACTGCAGATGATATTGCAATGGAAACCGAATGGTGGCCCATTAATTTCGGGATAACCAGAAATTGGTATTCGGAAAGTCCAAGCTATGGTTTAGGTTCCATTAATTATTTACTAGTCGGAACTTGTGAGTTTGAAGCGTGCTCTTTTAGAAAAAAGTTCCTGATGTATTGTCGATGTCGTGTTTACGGATGAACTAGCATTAAGTATCGATAGATGAACATACTATTTCCACGTTTGCAATGCGGAGATATTCCACAGCTTGTGTAACTTTAATTAATGTCTCAGCTTCGATTAAACTTTAAAGCGTTTTGAATGGAATATTCACGCAAGTTCGCAAATGTTGTGTCGAATTATAATGATTTGTAGAACCACGCACAGTGTCGCGAGACGTCGTCCTAACGAAGAAGATGAACGATACATCGCCGCGTCGAAGGAAATGGGGGACTGTTAAGAGGTAACCATTACAGGGAAAATCCGATCCGAAATTCACTTTACGTATATTTATCGACCATATTCTCTGTTATATTCTTTTATGAGCTATGGGATCGTTTAACTTCTCCCTAACGATCGTCTCTGTGTCACAGAAATTGCATCGATGGATCGTTTCCTTGGTGTGTAAAAGCTGAAAATTTTCTGATATGAAAGAGATATTCTCAATGCACGTTCGTAATACGTTGGTAATAAGCTCGTAGATAAAATACTACGATGCATTCAAGCTATTTGAGGCGAGTAAATGCACGATACACTATAGAAACATAATGGCGCTGGTTTCGTAGTTTTTCAAGGCAGGCTGTTTTCTTTGGTCTATAATTTATGGAATGTTCGCGCGGAGCTTCACAAAGCGGGACTCTAAGGCAGAGTTCGCGTGGCTAAAGGGTTTTCTAAAATGTAAATACCGCTTCCTGGAAGTAGACGAACATGCGAAACCACTTAGTACACGAGGTAATCTTTTGGGTATAAATTATTAATCCTTAAATGCATAGTGTCATCATTTGATAATACAACTTTTTTCTTAACATAGCAAACATATGCGAGGCATTGTGAACAGAGATAGACTAAAATATATTTCTTCTGAATGTAAGTTTATGAATAAAATTATTATACTACGCATAGTTCGATCCAAGTAACATAAAAATACTGTCAAATTAGTTTATTTCATTTGTACGTTTGATCATCCTATTGTCTTCGTCTCTTGTTACAGTCAAATGTTTTAAAAATTGTGTTATGCAATCAACGAGATAAATAACTGACTATATCTTCGCGATAATCGACCTGCAATTTGCTTATACCTTTCAGACACGTTATAGCCATCTTTGATAACAAAGTACTTTCCCAAGTAAAAAATTAAAAAAAATAAATGGCGTGAATTCGATAATTTTTCTATGATTTTGTGGTTTGATTATATCTAAGGAGAAGAATCAGGGTTTGACAAATCTATTGCGACCATTTCTCTAACTCTTTAGCTACAGAAGTGTTCCACTTCGCATTCTTCCTTCTGGTAACGCGAAAACTCATCACGACGGATATCTTGAGGTACGAAGTTAATGAGAAACTTTATCCACTTTGTGACAATCTCCAGAATATAACTTTTTCAATTAGGTACAGAATTTGAACTTTCAAATCGAAATTTCCGTTCATTAGTTCGTGTGCAAATGAACCGAACGGAAAGGGACAAGTGCCGTGCTGATGTTGAAGTTCAGCGTCCTACGAAAGTAATTCGTGAAAGTTGCGAACTGCCGAAGAAGTCGAAAAAGTTCTTAAAGGTTCGTGGATAATCTTAATTTAGTTCTAAAGCAGAAAAAACATTTGGATGCGATTAAAATTTCCGCGTGAATATAAAGGGTGATCGTTAGGAATTGATTTCTGCACGATGTCATAACGAAATTGAGAGAACATATAGAACCAAACCGAGCAAATACACCATTGAAATTGGCAAGCACCTGTCGCGTCGATATCGCGACACGCTTTTATAGGCTTTACCCTTTCATTAGCTTCCCAAATTGCAATATTCGCGAGATTGGAATCAAATTAGTGTAGTATCGGGAAAAAGGGATAGGATTAGGATAATTTAGATTTGTAAAATTCTCCTAATACTATTTATTAAGATAAATGAAAATAACAGAGATTAATTGGACAGAGAACGATAAATGTTCAACTTGAACTAAAACACAAAAGTCTTATTCCGCTCAAATCACTCTCGCAACTCTATAACTCTAACAACTCGATCTCTCTACAACGCTAGCAACTCTACAACTCTCGTCTTCGGCATCTGCATTCGCACGCTCTCGCTTCTCAACTCATACTGTACGCCTTTTGCATTCGTTCTCGCTAGCGTCTCAACTAACTCTACCCTTAGCGTCTCTTTGTCTTTTCTCGTCCCATCGAACACGTGTCCCGAAACCCCGTGGCCAGGGTCACGCAGACTCTTTCCACAAAACTGTCCACTCGAAAGGACAGACGACACATTGATGTACTCGACGGCGCCACGGTTCTCGCCACTTTGTATACGGTTCGGCCGATATCTTGGGCCTTTTGCCCACGATACTACATTAGAATTATATCTTCGACGATTATTAGAACGAGCGAAAATTTCTACGGATAGTGATCACAGAATTTGTCAATCAGCTGATAAACGTATTGAGCTAACATGATTTGCAACGGAAACCTTCCGTTTCCATATCAATTTCAAATCTATTTGGCTATGATCGCGCATCCCTCGATTGCCGCATTTTTATGGAAAACTCTGCTTCTCAAATGTACACAGGCGGGTCGAACGATGAACGGACTGTTCCATTATTCTTTCTAATAAAAAATTATTATTTTACTTTTGGAATGGACCATCGAATTCATTTATGAATAAAATTTGTGACCATGATTCTTTGTACACTTTAGAAAATTGTATGTTGACTTCCAACGTATTAAGTAGCACTCAAGTTTTGTTAATAGAATGTTCTCCTCTCGTGTCGTATTCTGGAGGGTGGTTTCATCCCTTGAACTCCAGTTATCGCGACTAACAAGAATGTGCAATTATAAATGTGACTGTTTTTCAAGCCCACAAAGTGCACCCTCGAGTTTCATCCAAGTTTTGTTATTGGGATCGAATGCAAATTTCGAATCTGTCAGATTTTTCTCTGTAAATCAGCTAAAATATCCGAAGCTATTCTCTCTAGTAACTTGTAATAACTAACCCTTACTCGAATCTCTGCCCTGGGCAATGTTCACTCCATCGATCAGCAACTTCAGTTACCGCTCATCCTCACTAAAATCTTTCCATGGCTCAATGCCTCGTGGGTGCACTTCCAGCTCCAACTGTTTTCTTGGACAGTGTCCACTAGCTACATCGATGGCGGAGAATAATCTGTCTCTCTAATCAGTCTCTCTGTAGACGCTGCCGTGTAAACTTGCAATTATTTCCTTGACAAATCACCTTCTGTGGACGACGTCCATTTCCTGGTTATTTAGTGGTTACTTTCACCAAAATTGTCGACCACTTGATCACTGCGAAACTTTCCGGGGGATTCTTAGTAGTTTCACCTACTTTCACAGACAGTGTCTATCCAAGATTGGTAAAATAAACAGACTATCGGGACCTTCTTTGGAAAGTAGAACGATTTTCGCTATCAGAGATGCAGATTCTATCAAGCAAAAGGGAGACACTCCGGAGAAAAGAAATTGACGCTAAAACATGTTCTAATAAACAAGTTCTAATAAAATATCAAAAAAAAAAAAAAAAATAACAAACAAAGCAATAAAAAACAAAACTGACACGAAATTCGAAGAATAAGAATAGATCAAGAATATCACCGAATAAAATACGAAAAAAAAGGTAGAAGAAAAGCCTGGATGAGAGCACTAAACTGAAGTTTTACTGATAAAGAAACAGGAACACCAAAGAGAGTAGTTCAATCAATAAAAAATAGCCTAACGATGCCAAAGATCAGTAATAAAAAAAGGTATACGAAGGGAGAGACGGAATTGCAGCACGTCTGTACTACCATTCGCGGTATGATAGCCCTGATATAGCGAAAACTTTTTACCTTGTTTTCGATTTAATCAAATTTTCAATCCCACTGAAAACTTTTAATTTCAGTTCATCCCTTAACTCGCACTACTTCGAGATTTTCTCGTTGATGGCTGTATACAGTCAAAGGCGGGGAAAAGCTAACCATTGGCAAAGGTTTATTTTTCGACAGAAAATATCTCGTTGAGACTATTCTTTTTAATCATTGCAACGCCGAGATTTCCAACGTCATTTTCTGGTAATAAATCCAGCTGATATCAACTACTGGAAGCACCGACGTGCACTAACACGTTCGTGATATTCATTTCAAAATAATGCGCGTGTGTTTTATTTTCCCTGAGCATATCATACTTTTTCATAACATCGTCGAACATTCGTCTGTTTACCGACGGAAGCAGGAAAACGAGGAAAAAATACGTAGACGAAAAGAAAAAATCTGTTTTAATAACGAACTATGAATACCTACGCAAAATTTTACGAACATGACATCATGAACGACCTATATCTTTATTTGTTGTTGAATAAAAATTAACGCTGCTGTAAACACGGTTATCATGAGATCTACAACTTCACGATCTTATTAAATATACTTCTTTTACGATATAATCGCAAAAACATTTACCGGGATTATGTATTATAATGAATATTGTGTAAATAAGGAAATTGAAATGTATCGAACAGAAATTAAAGATATTGAAATATAAGAGTCATGTACCGTAATGAATATTTTATTAAAATACGTTCAAATGTATCAAACAGAAATTAAAAATGCCGGAGGATAAGAATTATTTATTACGAGTATTTCATTTTACAAAATTGAAGCGTTTCAAACAATAATTAAATATGGGTGGAGAAGAAACATTTATAAGAGTTAGGTTTGGGTTAGATTTCTCTTACTTATCTCCCTGTCTGTCTGTCTCTCCCTCTCTTTTTCTTGGGTTTATCTTAGGGGTGCTTTAATTTGTCAATACAGAACCTTCCTTCTACATCTATCTTCTTCCCAATTAGCAATTTCATATTTCAGGTAAATAATTTCACGTCCGCGAAAGAATAGAGTTACTAAACTAACGAATTACATTACTGTCTCGGCAAAGGCGTTAAATTCTGTCGATTCATCGTCTACGAGGTACAAGCGGCTGAATGACAACTACTTTATCGAGGGAATTGCGTTATAATGTTGTCGGCGACCGGCAAAGAGCTTTAATCCATTGATTGTCATTCGAGTAACTGAATTCGGAAACAAGCTCGTGGTAATTAAAAAGAATGTATCGCTAATGTATTTAAGATTCGATAAAAAAGAAATTTCATTTATCCTCGCCGATAAGGATAAAGGTAAATATCAAAAAGGGAACGCGTTTCAGACGACAAACTTGATTTTGATCGACTGGTCATTGAAACTTCCTGTCACGTTCTTGTTACTAGAGTTGACGTTTCGACGTTTTAGTGCTTTCGTCCTATTATTTTATGTTACTAATTAGATCTTCTGGAAATGGCAATTATTGATATGAAAAGCGACCAGTTGACCGTCGTATTTGATTTTCTCATTAACGAGGTATTTATCGATCATGTAACAAATATCTCTTAGCCATATCGCTTTGACACAGCTGCTGATCTGTCCTTTGCACCGTGTGTAGGATTTAGTGCAATTAGCATAGTGCTTTATACGTCTCTATATAGGATCGATTTGCATTTCGTGGTACGATACCACCAGAAACGCATGTTTCGTACGTACAATTATTTTTAATTATTTTTATCAACGACAGGAAACAATCTACACATTTTGAAATTTCGTTGAAACCACAATGAAACACATTTACACCGATTGTATCGGTGAAATGTTAAAAGAATTTGTAAATGTACGTAGAAGTTTGAAAATATTTATTGCAAGCATACGCTTCATAAACATGCTCGAAGTATACGATTAGTTATCGAATCATGATAATAGTGTTTCATTACATCTCATTACCTCATTAATTAATTATTCAACAAGTTTCGTATAACATACGATAAAAGACTTTCTCCCCTATCTACGAAGAGAATTTCTCGATGAGCCTCTACTACGTAATGCTCGTTCTTTTGGATGGCGCGACTGTTCCACAGAAAAATTATACGGTTCCGTTGGAAACCGACGAAAGCAGCTGACGCGCCAGGCAGAGAGCAGAGGGAATGAAATATCACGGAGATGAACCTTGATTCTTCTGCTTAGTGGAAAGGTTATCGATCGAGAGCAGGATCAGAGGTCTTCGTCTCACGATTAATTACTCCACGAAAATATGTCAAAAGGAAAGGCGGGTCTTTAGAAGTTGGTCAAAAGTCAGGGCAATCGTATAGAAAGTATTGAATTATTATTTCCTTTGAAACGTATGTAAAAATATGTAGAGATAAAATGTTATGATAAAAATCTTATTAATTTTACTATTAAATTTGTTTTTATTTAATTTCAATATTCGATTTAGATTTTACGGGTGTTTCAGGGCGTATTATTAATTTCACAACTTGTTTAATTTTCTTACGCTAATTAATATCGATTAAATGTCCGTCTTTCTCGCCCTTTCGTAATTGTAATTTTAATCTAGATTCGCGATAAGTTGTTTTCGACGAGGTAAATTCGCGAAATAGTTTTCTTTGAAACTCCATAGTTATCCTCAGTGTTGACCCAATATTAATCTTATTCGCTTCGTGCCACGGTAATTAGCCTTCGCGTCTGGTTGCTCGTTTTGAGGATCGGGACACAGTTTCTCATTTTTAACGGGCACTTTGCGCGGTCAAGTCACGCGCGCCATTTCTTCTAGACGTGACCGATTCTTCACCAGACTTCTACTTCCATCTTTCTGGTGCCATCATGGCCAATGTGTTTCTTATTCTTCTCCAAAGACTTTCCACGTCGTCGTCATGAATTCCACGTTCGATCGATACTCGAGATCTCACGCTATTTTTCTTCCGTGCACCTCTCCAAATATCAGACACCTGACCACCGTTCGAAGAAACATGAACATCTCCATTCTGCGACTTCGATGCGAAATGTCAGTCAGTCAGAGCAATTTCGCTGGCCAGAAACACAAAACCAATTTGTTTAAATTTCCCACATTGTTTATTCGAAAATTAAACCACCTATTGCTTAATGTTCGTATCGGATATCAGTTGCCTGCATTATTCAACCAGTTTAACGTTACAATGCGCTTGTTAGTTCACGTTTGTAACAACTGTGGTCACATTTGCATACGATACGAGATTCCTCCCGGAAACTCTGGTTTTGGATCATTAAAGTTAACTCGATGCATACACAGCAGATAGAATGTTCCTTTGCCTTCAAACGAAATCAGACTTTCAATTCGTTTCATATAACAGTTTGTTGCGATATGAAGCTCTTTGCTTTCGTCGAAACGGAAGTAGATGAGATACGTTCAAGTCAGACACGTACAGTTAATGAAGTTTAATTGAATTACAGTATTGTCGTACATACTTAACACATCTTTGACCGGTCACGAGTTAACTCGTGTTTTCATGGCCAAATTGTGCACCATTACACGCAGATGATTGTTACACTTTTTATCATACGAAAAAGAAATATTAAAAGTTGAAATAAAAATATATAAAATTTATTAAAGTTTATTTATATTGTTTTACTTTCACATCCAATTACGAAACAATAACCGATGACATGAGATAAATTCTCAGTAAAATTTCCGGTCAACAATGTGTTAAATTTTATTTATTATATATCCTTGCAGTGCAATAGATTATTTACCTAATTATTGTAATTACACGTCTACTCTTTTGTGTAAACAAGCCGTATTTTCTAGTCGCTTATTTATTAGATCGATTAATCCCACAAAACAAAAAATAGACAAAACTGATGAAATTATGTAAAATAAGCGTCGATCAAAAAGTGCTTCGGCACTAAAATCTCAACAATTTCAAAAACTCCAGCTAACCATTGCGGCCTAATTCAACGATGTTTCAGCGATACCTATTTCCACTATCTGTTCGTTTATTTCTGTCCGAAATTGTAGTCGGTCGAAGAATATGGAACATTCGATAGAACTCAACTTATGGTCAAGAGCTACCAGGCTACGAACTGGTGCTTTAATTCTCAAATACAAGAAAAGGGATGGAATAATTCATAAGGGGGTTGCCGTTTCCTCAGCGTTTTGTGCGTCCGGAGTTTCCACGCGGAATAGGTCCTTTTCAAGCGGATTATTCCACAAGCTACCAAGCTAATGCAGCTTCCAAGCAGCTCGTACCTTCGTCTAGCAGTTCCTGGTACGCCTGGCCTGTAATCCGCCACTTGGGAAATATTGATCCGCCATCGAACATAAAAGGGACAAAAAGAAAAACGTGGAGAGAAGATCACAGATTTTCCTGCGGCGCGACGAAGAGATCCAAGTTGTCTTCCGCTAGACTCAACCAACCAATTTCTGCTGGCTCGACGAACGCGATTAAGGAAAATTAATTATCTCTGGTCGACCATATGAAACATTTGTTTATCCTCGTCGAGTTAAGCTTTCGTGGACTTTGATAATTAATTAGCGACATCCTCGAAGACATTACAGTCGATTAATCGGGATAATTGAGTAACCCGGCTTTCCTCGTATCATTATCTACCATTTTGGAATCCTTTCTATTCCACACAACTGGTATCTGCCTCAGCTCTACTTCAATTTCCTTGCTCTCGTCTCGACTTATCGTCCCGAATTTCCGTCTACGCTTGCCAATTTCCGTGTGTCTTCTGATTCAAGATGATCTTACGATCCTTTGCTTCGTATTAATTAAATTGGCCACGATAAGCGGGACAGCGTACGTGATATAAACTTTTCATAAGTATTTTGACATTTTCAATAGGAAACTTGTATGTCCATATTGTACGCGCTACATGAAACATTTTGAAATTTCATTTCATTAGCACTGTAACATGACATGATTATTTTTCTTCTTTTTTGACAATTTGGAAGGATTAATTTAATAGACCAAGTGTAAAAAGATTTCGAAGAAATTGCAATTAGTCGAAAGAAGAAGAAAATAGCAAAGATCTTTCGATGTCTGTTACTTGATTCCATTGATCAACCAATTTCGATAAAATGTTCAACATATCTGTAACTGAACAACGTCATCGTCCTACGTACATGAACTATGAACTTTCGCGCATTTAGAGGAAATTTAAAAATGCAAAATTGCGCAAAATATACATACATATATATGTAAACTCCCTAGAGTTCATGTAGGATAGGGATTCTTTTCGTTTTACGGGTAGCACGACAGGCTGTGTTTCATGGACAGAACGATCTTCCTTTGTTTTACGGACGGCCATTTGAAGAAACACGTTCTTCCCAAACGAACGGACAGAGAGTTACATTAGAGACAGATAAGGTTACAGAATAGTTATTTAAGATTTTAAAGACTGAAGGAGAAATATTGGTAGCTAAGGACGTTGAAAATCGATTCTCGATTTTCAGGTAAACATTGTATCAAAGACTTGTTATTTCCCGTGTAGATAACTATCGTTATTTATTGTTATAGACGCATATTAATTGTTTATTATTGTATTTTTAATTACTTCATAATAAAAAAACTCGATTTTCAGACTTCAGAATCGATCCCTGAATTATCCAATTATTGAACCTTATAAATCGACTTTCCCTACGCCATGTTGCTGAAAGTTAACCTACGCGTCGTCATGAACGAGAACGCAAAACAGTAGAAGATAGAGAAGATATAGAATCTATCAGAAGACCAGAAGACGAAATATGCTGTATTTTCCCCCCGGAATATCAAGAAGAAAAGTACCATCAACAATTATTCAGTTTACCAATAGTGAAGAAGGTCGCAAACAGTCTAACCAAGGTAGGCCAATGTAGAAATATTAAACTCACAATAGATGACGAGACAGCAACATTGTATATCAATACGGATTCAAGCTTCGCATTCCGAGACATTGTCTTAGAGGAAGCAGAAATAACTCGCACAAGAAAAACAAAGACGGAAATTGACATGGTAAAACTTCTAGAGACTCTCCGAAAATGAGATAAGAGGGAAATAGAGGAAATAAACTTCAATATAGAACAATTTGAAGGAACTCGAAAAGCCACAGACTGGATATCGGAGCATGAAGAGGAATGCAAAAGATACAAAATAAAAGGTAATGAGGAAAAAGTCAAAGGTTTAAGAAAGTATCTAGGAAAAACAGCAGAAAGAAAGCAGTACCAAAGGAATCTGCTGAAAGCTGAAGGACACAACTGGGAAGATTGGAGGAAGCATTTCTCAAAACTTTTAATCCTTTGAGTGCTGTGGGCCCATATAGGTGTCTGGTGAAAGCTATCAGTAAGGACTAAGGATATATATACTCGTTTTCTGTAAGTGACTGGCATGGACTAACGACACATGTATGGGTTTCTCAATTGTTCCAAACACCTACGTAGAAGTAATACTACTACATTTGTGTGAAATAAATATAAATGCATTCCTTACGGCATTAAACAAATGCCAATAGTGTCTCCTTATTGTTGAAGTGATCACCACTTGTAAGAAAACTCTACATATGGTTTTGTTAGTTTTCTCAAGCACTGAGATTTTCACATACAATTAAATTATTAACTTGTGTTCTATTTACTAAATTTAGTTTTCTAGTTTGTTACCCAAATTCTAGTTAATTGTAAATTTCAATGTTTATAAGAAATAATTAAAAATAATTAAAAAATTTCTTCAATCATTTAATATCGCGCAAAAGAATTGCTATAACTTATAACGATTTGTGCTTTGAATAGTCAATCAACAGAGTTCAATCTACCGAAAAATTATTTCGTCCATAGCGATCGTCAGCGCTAGATACGCGCTGTAAGTACGGACGGCATAGGCCGCGAGTATTCAGCACTCAAAGGTTAAGAGTAAAGGTTGGTCGGTAATACGATATGCTTACAATTTTATATACCTTTCAGGTTCGTTCATAGAATATACAATAGAGAAAGAACGACTAATATTGGAAGTAAAAGAAGTAAAAAGAAGAATGCCTGAAGATGTGAGGGTGCACCTGATTGTCATTGGATTACCTATCGAAATCCAAGATAAAATCGAAAGAGAAAGTATACAGTCAACAAATAACCTAATGGGAATTTTGGGACAATATGAAGATTGGAGAAACTGATTCCATAAAAATTATCCGTGCAGATCGATACCCAGTAATGACATCCAAAGAAATTCGAGTATGCGAGAAAGAAGAACATTAAATTAATTTTCACCTCGACAGACTGTCCATCCTCCAATGGACTAAACGAGAGGGTAAGTCAGACATTAGTAAACAGCATCAGATGTAAGATCAATTCGAAAAAAAAGAGAAACTGGACAAAAATTGCAGAAGAAAGCGTAGAAGAGTACAATAACACCAGACACAGTGTAACGGGATTTGCCCCAAATCATTTACTGTATGGAAAAATGATTGAAATCGTCCCTAAGGGAATAATGGAGAATAAGATAAACCTAAAAAGAGACAGAGGAGAAGCATTCAAAAACTCAACAAGAAATTTCGAACTCAACAAACAAAAATACGATAAAAAAAGAAGAGAATACGAATTTAAAATTGGTGATATAGTCTTCACCCACAACGGAAACAAAATGAATAGAAATAAGCTGGAAGAAATTAGGAAAGGACCTCTCAAAATTCTAAGAAGGATTTCAAACTTCATATATGAAGTGGATAACGGTAATCGGAGATCTGATGGGAATTTCTTCCACTCAAGTAAGCTGATCCCTTATAGAGAAGATAATTAACGATGTAATTATCAACACGAGGAGGGGAGATGTAAACTCCCTAGAGTTCATGTAGGATAGAGATTCTTTCTGTTTTAGGGGTAGCACGACAGGCTGTGTTTCACGGATAGAACGATCTTCCTTTGTTTTACGGACGACCATTTGAAGAAGCACGTTTTTCCCAAACGGACGGACAGAGAGTTACATTAGAGACAGGCAAGGTTACAGAATAGTTATTTAAGATTTTAAAGACTGAAGATTTAAGATTTAAAGATTGAAGAAGAAATATCGGTAGCTGAGGACGTTGAAAATCGATTCTCGATTTTCAGGTAAACATTCTACCAAAGACTTGTTATTTCCCGTGTTGATAATTATCGTTATTTATTGTTATAGACGCATATTAATTGTTGTTTATTTTTGTATTTTTAATTATTTCATAATAAAAAAAACTCGATTTTCAGACTTCAGAATCGATCCCGGAACTATCCAATTATTGAACGTTATATATATAATAATATAAAAAATAGTTAAAATATTCAAAGTACTATGATTTCTCTAATACTTGTTAGGTAAAACAATTTTCTACCGAGGTTCTTCTCTCTTAATTGCATTCTCGAAAATATGAATTTATATAAAAATCCGTAGTCTAGTCTAACTGATATAATATGTGTTGTTTAAATTTTACTACAGGCCCAGATAAAAAAGACGTAAAAAGTGACCTTTACTTCCTATTTCGAAATTCCAACCGTATTGCTATTTCTTCAAATTATCTTTACACGTCATCCAGTAATCTAATCTTTCTAACTTCCCCAAAAAGATGAAGTCGCTTGGCTGGATTTTAATAAAGTTATTATGTTTCAAGGAACGTGTGCTGATATTTGATCGTCATCAAGGAAGCCGTGCTTTGCTGTAATATTAATGAATCAGCGTATATTTATACTTGGGTAGATATTAAATGAAGATAATATATAGGATAAAGTGGAAGATAATATTTCAACAGATATCACAGAAATATAGTAGAAATATAGTACGATGATTATGATAATATGGACATGATACAATGGCTGAATGGATTTAATATGATTCTTTTAATTAATCGTGACGCTAGGTTTATCTCTGCATCGAATAATCAATTGGAACGTGGATATAAGGGTAAGAAAATTAAAATGGTGCGAGACAAGCGGTATGTAACTTTATAAAATTAAATCTGCTAAGGAAAATGTGCAATTTAACAGATAAAATAATTTATAATACACGCAACATGTTTATAAAATTTTTTTTATGAGACGTATTCAGATACAATACTTTCGTAAGCCCCTGTTTATTTGACAAGGTCTACAGCGTATTCACCGTTCTACTCTTTTCGCTAGATGCTGAGGGTACTCGATAATCGAGTGACTTTCGTGACTTCGAGTGATTTCACTCAACGTCCAACGAACAGCTCGAAGCCGAATACCAGGAATAGTAAGAAAGTATTTACCAATCATTTTAAAATCCTGGATAAATCACGTACATTTGTTAAAGATAAACAAAAGAACAGAATTAAATATTCCAGAGCTACAAGAGGCTCCGCCCTTTTTTTTCTTAACAAGCTCTTTACTATTCGTCATGAGAATTTAACAGCAACAATTTGTGTCTCGCGTGACTTACAAAATTTTAATAATAAGATCCAACTGTATAAGAGAGCTCTGGAATAATTTATTTCGGGTTTATTTGCATCTTATTTAAAGGGACAAAGTCCAAAGAGGGACTGATACTCTCTTTTTTTCCAGTTTCTTCTACACAGAAAGGAGGAGCAAGCTTACCCTTCGTACAATAAATAGAAGGAGCTACATACGTTTTTAATCGCGAAGATCGCGGTAAACTTACGAAATTTGGAAACGTCAAGGGTATCGTAAGGTTTCTGTGAATCCTTTTTATGGATTCCCGTGAGTCTCGATTTACTGCCGCTTTTCGTATTTCTTGTGCGTATTAAAGGACCTTGCACGACGCAATCTCAGCGGAAAATCTTAGCAATAAAACGTCCAGCTGTTAACCACAACTGGCATTGAAAAATTTGGAAATGTCGTAAAAGTCCAGATTGTCGAAGTAACACGTGCACGTTGTTCAAGTAACATCGTAAAAAACAATTTAGAGGAGACAATTATTATAATAGAATTTCTCGAATAATTAGTATGACGTGTGCCATGTGAATAAATAGTCGTGTTTGATGTGGTATTATTAGTTTCCAATCAAATTTAACTGTTCTTTTGGCAATCTACGTAAGAGATTCAAAGCAAACAAATCCATCGACTGTAAGTATTTATTAAACATTTCTAAACTCAAAATAAAAGAGGGAGAGAGAGAGAGAGAGAAAGAGAGAGACAGTAATGACTCGCCACTTTTTATTTTGCTAATCTAAAATAAATTTATTCAGCAGTTTACCAAGGCCCACCTTTACCTAGTTTGATGCAAATGAGAAACGGTAAGTGTTAGCAACACCATTTCCAAGAAACTTGAGGTACTATGTCAAACTTAGTTGACACGAGAAGCAACCACTGTACGCTTAACTGACGGTCACGGAATACATTACTTCTTGATACAATCTTCCTGCTTGATTTCCCTTTACCTTTGATTTTCTCCTACCTCTGGAAACCACTTTGGTATTTAATATTAACACAGTTCTTTAGATGGAACAACTAGCTCTCTCGATAAACTTAAATATAAATAGAGAACTTTGTTACGAATTTAATTTTAGAACAATTAGTGGAATGTTTGTCAATCTGCATTCAAAGTGAATAAAATTCGCGTTATGGAATTATTCCTTTCATAAATAAGCGAGTGGCTGCCGATTCAGATAAATTGAAAAATTAGTTGCGAAGAAGTAGAAAATGTTTTTTTTATTCCCGTAGTTTTCTTACGCCAGGCGAATTAAAATTAACAGAGTTTTCTTATCATGCAGATTTCTGCATGTTCATCTAATAAACTGGAAATTTGCCGCAAGCGGCAAGCCACGCCGATTCGCCGAAACTCTTATCGAACAAAATAACTAGAAACTTCTTCCCTCGCTCTACTTTCCATACATGCGCTAGTTTCTCTATACATATTCGTTTTTCCATTTTTGTTGCAAACGCTTCTTCGCTTCGATGATCATAGGTTGATAAATCAAAGGCTTTATTCGAGCTTATTCCAGTCGAATTTTTTCCTTAGTTTTAATCAAAATTCCCTTCCATCCGTATTAATTTTGTCACGTATAAGCAGCTGAGTTTAATTTCGCTCTTCGTGCACGAACTACAATTCGTGAAATACAATTTATATGACCATCAACTCGACGGTCCACATTTACACGAATTTTTTCGACCGTATTTTAAATGCCATGAAATATCGGACCTAGTCAGAATATAATTTCTATCAAATTATTCGCGTACATTGCAATATTATTCGCTGTATTTCTTTGCACACTATACGTAGTATCGGGTAAAATGCGATGGTCCATGAAAGTGTTCGGAGAATTATCAAACCACTTGTACGTGTGTCGTATAAAACATTTCGAAACTTTATTAGCATTGTAATGAGACTGTAATATTTGCAAAATTTTAAATGAGTATGAAATCTACTCGCAATCGTTTTGAGGGGTAGTTTCATGCATATGAATTTTCTGTTTGAAGAAACAAAGGATGATGTCTAATATAACGAAAAACGACTGTTCAAATACGTCGGTGCCTTTTATGAAGCTCGTAATCCCTTGCTCGTAAACATTTTCAGATTTCTGTCAAATTTTCCCAATATAATCGCCAGTCTTTCTTTTGATATAGGGTTAATCAAGTTTTAACATGTTTCGCGCAACACACATACTATATTGAGGAAACTCGTTAATGGATAATTTACAGAAGAATATTGTCTCTAAAGCGCGATGCAAAGAAAAGACAGTGGTTCGACGATAATTCAATACGAATTACTCGTGAAAATGGATGCACGTTGCAAATGACCACGTTGTTAATTTAAAACGACGTTAACAGCATCGTGATCACACATTGTCGGACCCAAGGCATTAATGTTTAAAATTAGAAAACCACTTGCAAGTCTGGCTATATATTCGCGTGTTAGAACACTCTGGCCGAGCAAAAAATGTTTGCCTATGAATTATTCGCCACTTCTTCTGCTGCACGTATTTGCGTACATATGTGTTGCGCTCTATTTTTTTACCCCGCACGACAAAATCTTTTTCGTATGGTTCATGAAAAATCACACTTCTTGTGAACTCATAATTGGCAGATTTCTCGGTCAAGTTGATCCACAAACACATATTTCTTAAAGATACGTATACAACAATTAAATGTAAACGGAGATTTGTTTCATCTTCAGAACACCATAAATCATCTTAATCTCAAAATTATCATAAATATTGGAAAGAATACTCTACTTTGGTTATATCACATATTTTTCAATATTTGTCTGCATTTTTGTATCTTTAAATTTTTCACAAGTTCGATGATTCGTCATAAACGAAATATTTAATTGTCAGATCCTTTTGTATCCTTCGATTATCAAATTATTTTCAATATTCCGCACTACTTTTTATTCTATATATTAATTATCGTCAAATCTAAAAGTCTATCTAAAAATCTATCGTCGAGAATTATCTCGTAGTTTTTATTTCGGACCGATTTTCCGTTAAAAATTATTAAAGTAACTCCTCTGTAAGCTGCAAGTGTGCTTGCAATTATTTCTAATGATATTAGAATTTTACGAACGCTTTCGTGTTTGGTCATCTTGTAAAATAAAGTCGAACGGACTTAACTCGATGTGTCCTGTTTATCGGTAACTCGATTCGTCAGAGATTTCGTAAATAATACCTTTTACTCTGCCTTCCTCTTTCCACCACTGTAGGACTTTGGCCTTCGTAGATCCGCTCCGCTTAAATTCGCCGCGTTTCACACGCGTTCAGTTCTGGCAATCCTACAATGCACACTTATGTGCTATTCACTCGTTACGTTGTCGCAACCCGGTGCTTCGTCGTTTCACGTTCCTTAGACCTTCAAGTCGACGAGATACTCTTCTTTGGCATTCAAACAAGAATCTATGGAACCAGAATATAAGAAATTAAAATGAAAATCAGCCGGCCGTAAAGAAATTCAGATTTCCATGAAAAAATTCGAATTTGTTTCTTTATTTACCACTGTGATAAAATGGTGGAGATTAGAAGGAAATCACTTAGCCGAAACATAAAATATGAAATGTCAAAGCTTGTTAATCTACGTATTACTTTTCTAACGTTTCTATCTATTATCGTGATTGCTATCGTACGTCTAATACTTTTTATTATTATTACAGGTAATTATTACTACAGGTAACTTTTTCAAATAGGGTGTTTAGAGTAGGTCGTAATCATTTATTGTTACAAGGAGAAAATCCACCGATGGATTCACTCCGAGATATCAATTCGTCGAAATCGACAGCGCGCCGTAAACTGAAGCGGAACTGGGATTCGTCGAGGATCCACGCTCCCTCGACGCAGTCGCAAAACACGATGCATCGTTTTGTCTACTCTTTCTCCTCTTTCGACGCCTGACATTGGCTGAAGGGCGCGCCTCCTCGAACCACCCGTTTTTTTTTCAAATCGTAATCAAAAACACACCTATTCGATCTAGGAAGAATGTTCACGTTAATCTATTTCTCTGTTCGACCTTTTTCTACCATATACTACAATCAAACACCCAATATTCCAATTGTATTTTTGTCAAATCAACAAATTCGGTAAGCAGATTCCGTACGATGAATTTCCTTGTATACTGAATGATGTAATTTAATCGGAGTTAATTAGAAATTCACGATAGACAGTCACGTTGAATTGTGGATAAATCATAACTGAAATATCTAATTATACAATCGGTTTAATTACATTATCATGGATGCAACATTCGTGCAAATGATACAATGAATTAGGAGTACACATAAACCGCGCGAGGATAAATATTCCGCGCCAATTTGGAATCGCTGAAGAGAGCTCGCGTTCATAAGTGGCAATGATTTCCCGTAGGAATGCATCTGTTGCATTTGGTCGTTCTGGATTAAATCAATACGACGCAACAGTAGCCAAACAGAGGCGTTATTTATTTTGCATCCTCCACCGTATTTTTCTTTCAGCATCGTCACCGATGGTCACTCCGGCGGATTAGCCACGCCAGGAATTTCTAGAATCGACCAGATTACGACTACGCAGCGCCGCGTTCCTTGTTGCGTTTGCGAATCCACTTGGAATTCAATTAGAATTCCTATGGTAAGTGACAACAACCAACAGATACACATCGAACCGTGACGCATACAGTTGTAGAATTTCAAGTTCCTCGTGCCGAAACGATTGGTAACCGTGTTCAGAAGAAAGAAAAGCACGCTAATTCTTCAGTCTGCAAGATTCGATAGTTACGATCGCCAGTTGTACACTGTTATACCGTGAATTGTGTACGAACGCGCGACGAAGATTTCAAGCATTTTGTGCTGAAATAATTGCTAATCGTACTGCACGAAGAAAAAGGAAATACGCAAATTTTTTGATATTTGAGTTTCGATAGTTGTGGATGGCAAAACGTTTGTAGATTCAATAACACGTGGCAAGGATTTCAAGTTTCTCCTGTCAAAACGATTGACGACCGAACGACGACGACGACGACAAAACGAAGGAAGGAAACAAAATTCCGGCTCTGAGTTTCGTTAGTCGCGAAACGTTCGTAGATTCGTTAACATGTGACGAAGGTTTTTAGTTTCTCGCGTAGAAATAATTGGCAAATGTGCCAAAAACATAAAACTTTGCTAATTTTTTAGTTTTCGAATTTCGTTGGTCGCGATCTTGGGACGTTCGTGAACGATTCATTAATATGTAACGAGGATTTCAAGTCTGCCACGTCGAAACGAGTAACACGAAAAAATAAAATTCCGCTAATCTCTTAATCTTCGAGTTTCGTTGGTCGCGATCGCAATTCGTTCGTACACGACTCGTATTGTGGATCGATGGTGAGATAGGAAATTGCGTTAATTTATATATTTGGTTAATTTATGCTTTCGTTGGAAATTTCGTAGCCTTTGCTCGCTATTAATCGACGAATTACTCTAATATGCTTCGCTTCTAAATTACTGTAAAAATTGCGCCGCATATACCAATGTAATTTCGGTCTATCGGGAGTGTCGATCAATTTTCCAGCGTGAATATAATTCTGCAAGTGTCGAATCATCTACCACGCAGAAATGGATCCTGTCGGTATACAGCTGCTACTGGAGGTCCGTTTGATCGATTACGATAAAAAGACGGACTTTTAATAAAATTATAGAGCCAGGAACAGGCTCTCCATTGAAAGGAGAAGATCTTCGTTCAACAAGCTTCGAGGTAAGCAGAGATATTGACTCGCCGTTGTAACAATTAATCCTATTAATTCTCGATTTGCTCGATGGTTCCTTTTCCTCACTGATACTTGCGATTTGTCCTTTGTATCGTGTTCACAATCGTTTCGTTAAAGTCCTGATAAATTTCAGTGTATTTAAATTCAACTTTCAACCCTTCAATTCCAAACGAAATATAAACAGAAGCTTCGTGGTTTTTATATATTCAACTCGTTTGATAGATATTTATTTTATCCTTTTTATCTCGGTTTAAAACGTTGATGTTTTTGTCGTCGGATTAACTAGATCAATTGACAGTGATACGTATGTTCACAGATTCGTGTTTCGTCATTTCCTGTTTGCTATCTATTTTTCCTTTTTTGTGTTCCATTCATTTTCTTTTCCAATTATATCGTCTCTACTAAACAAGCAAACAGAAAGGGAGAGGTAGAGAGAGAGAGAGATAATTTTGTGGTATTTTTGGAACAGCATCTTCTTCAGGTTATCCGAAATTTTACCACCCTTCCTTCTGTCACCAAGTTATGATTGACCCTGTTCCATCCAAACGAATAAAATGGGCGCCCCGCAATCACTGTCATCTTCATAACCCACATGCTTCAGCTACAAAAGGATAGTGGGTGGTCCAGATTTGCCGCTTATCTACCAATCGTTATGCCATCCTGTCTGGTTTGGTTAAGTAGGAAGCAAATAGGGATACCCTAAGCGGGTTTGGCGTTTCGTTGAAATCGCTATAAAGGTATACACGGTACAGTCTGGTCTCCGTGCCAACGCAAAAGGAAAATACAGCATGAAAGGAAAATACATTGGTCGATGAATGTCCCGAGGGAAGAGGAATAAGACCCGTCGACGCAAAATCTTAATGGATTTCGTGTCTATCTCAAAGAAAGCTTCTAATAATCGAATATACTAAATACCACTAACATTATGAGATATCTGAACGTGTTTCAGTGTTTATAAAAAAAGAAAACATTTGATACTTTATTTTATGTGCTCAGCAGTTCTAAAGTATATAGACTTTATAAGTATATAGACTAGGTATATAGACTAAGTATATAGACTAGTATATAGATATAAAATGTATTTTAATCAAAGAGTTATTTAAATGAACCTGCAAGCTTTTTATTCTTTATAATTGCCATAACTGCGTATAATAGAATATTACGATACAATTACATTGACATTTAGAAACCAATATGGAATAATTAATATAAATTATTAATAATTATATATAATGATTAATGGAATTATTAATTGCATATCTGCTACTATTTTGTAATTACGTATCTTCAGATTTTCCAATTTGCAATATAAATTAAATTCAAGAGCAAACTGGGTATATCCAAGCTTAATTTTCCCCTCCGTTTAAATTTTTTAAATATTTGAAAAATTTCTAATTATCGATATCTCGTTTACACTGTACAATTCATTATACTATACGCCCATGAAATGAAAGGTTTGAAGTTTTCCCAATAGAAATAAATGTTTGAGGAAGTATAATTGTATGAAACGTTAAGGATCGAGGATCTAAAGAGATCATTTAAATGTATAATTATTTATTGATTCTACAAGAAACATAGTTAGTGCTGTTTCCGATTTTTAATTTATTATTGCGTACATTTCTGTAAAATTCTAGTTAACCAAAAGCGTCCAGATACTTGTGAATGGTAGTGTATGTACTCTAGTAAGGAAAAAAAAAAAAAGAAAAAGAATAAAGGAAGCTAACAAGGAACGAGGGAAAAATGAATCAACGTTTATTTTAAATTCTGTATGGTAACTTTTCAGTGCAGCCGCTCGAAGTTTCCCGCGATTAATTTACACGATGTCGAGTTAGTAGAACTTCGCCGCTGGTTCAAATCCATAACTTTCGGTATGACGGCTGTGGTTTTATCGCACTCGACGCGACAGTAGTTTGTACGTAGCCTATCTGTTGGAAATTATTGAAGAGGAATTAAAGCAATCCTGATGCGTGCAATGATTGAAACCTATGTTATTATCGAAGTTAAAATGTCTCGATAATAGTATTATGCCATTTTTCTCTAACGCTATGAAAAGACGCCTTGTTGTGTTTCATAGAGGTCGCGTGTACAAAAGAGAAACTAAAAACATAGGAGTTAATTGAAACGAAGTAAAACTGGGAAGTGTATCAAAGAAACCAAAATCTCGGTATATTTTTAATTATGTTAATTGAAGCTAATTCTATTATGAGCTACGAATGTTTATGCATATTTATATTTTTGATATAATTAAAGACATCAAGTTTAATTACAGTTTAATTAAAGATTTCGCTCACTGAACATTATAACGAGTACTATATTCTGAATATTTTATATTATACTTTTGTTTATTGCGTTTTCTTTACATACTCATTTTTGCATACTAATAACTTATAACAATAATAACTTATAATGTTACTGGTAAGTTTAATTATACAAGGAGACTTTGTAACTGCATTACAATGTCTCTATACAAATTAAAATGATACTATTTGCTCCGCGCGTTAAGAGTTATGCATAGTTACGAAGGAAACAATTCCGCGCTCAATTTCGGAATCAAAGTGACATGGTATGTACACGATACGACCTATCGGGTTCGATGATGCCATTTTCACGCTACAATCGATGCAATCAAGAGCATTTAAGTTGACCAGAGCGTCGTTGGAATACCAAACGATTCCGTTACCTTATGCCAACCACTATCCGTTAAATCGCAAACGTCGATTCGTAGTATTCTGGTCGAAATGGGACAGACATTATGCAATTCACTCACAGAATTTTTCGAGGTATTTGGTTTTTAGCAATCTTCATGTAGTTTCGGATTTTTTAGAGAAATTCTTGATATTTTGTTTCTTTTATTGCCATTGGTTAATTCGTAATAGATAGTTCAACTGACCAGAAATTTACGATATCACAACATTGTCGCACTTTGCGCGCAATCACCGTTATTCCCGATATATGGTAACTGATGTCCTCTCATAGAGTCGGGAATGGTATTCTAAAAGAAATTCTGTGTCTGCGCCGTTCTAGTCGTAATTCGACGAAAGTATGCATTTCAAAACAACAAATCTCATGAAAGAACAGGTGTTATTACGGTAACATTTTCCTCTCATCGAATTCCAATTGAAAATGTCAAATTTCTTTGCATGGCGCTTCCACAGGCATTCTTTTAGAAGTATATCCCTAATATTTTTTTTTTCTAATTTAGCAGCAATTGCTAGGCTGGATTAACGATAGGTATTAAACTCATAAATAAGACCTTTACTACGGTTCACGGTATGGTTATTGAATCCCCTGGTAAAACTTCGAGAAATATTGACAATACGTTTTATGTCTTTTTATAGTATTCCAATGGATATAATGTCCGCCATTTTTTTTCAATTTATGTGTCTTTAGGAACACCGGGAGACCATGATATATTCCAAAGTGATTTTATCCCACATATTTTTTCGAATTTAATTAAGTGATACTTTACATGCATAGAAATGGTATTTTACGATGGCTTAATAAAAATTTCCTTTTGGAACCATGAAAAAGTAGACGTTCTTTTAATATCCATTTCCTTTGGTTATATCACGTAAATAAGTGCCATCTATGCTGCAATTTCATCGTAAAAGCAAGCCAAACTTTTCAGTTGAGTATTCGACGAGAGAGTTGAAGATAGCTTCCGTTAGCTAACACTGCCTCCATCTGGTGGCCGTTACATACATTATTCCCAATGCGGGAGATTCTGATCGATGAAACCCAGAATCAGCGCGCTCCATTATCCCTCCTGGATAAGAACAATCGCACCTTTCTCTACCGCAAGAGTAAAATACCAACGATAAAACACGAATCTGAATATCCCACATGCCTTCCATGAAAAGTAAGCTTTGAACGCCATCTGATACACGCTTGATCCAGGAAAAACAAGCGAAATTTTTGCCAGCTTTTTGTTACTGACATCTACGAAACGACACACTTTAGCATTTGCTGGCTGTCCGTAATTTGTCGAATAACTTTCGAATTAACCATGCAAATTTTTCGCTCGACGTGATTTGCGTGCTAGTTTTAAAGTTACTCATTCGTACAGCGATAATACCTCAAAATTGCTCCTCGCTAAGTTTACTTACAAAATTGCTATCTCGCCATACAACAGATTAAACCGACAGATCTATAATCGGCTTATGTTTGTACCGTGATAAAAAAGTTTGCTCGTATAATCGGTTAGCCAAACGAACGAGGGCGTAAGGTCCTCGCGGCGCCTGTTTCGCTGTGGATTCGTTTAGTGCCGCAAGAGAAACAAACAGTTGCTTTTTCCGTCGCAGTAAATTCATTCGTTTCACGGATCACTGTGTAGCTATGCATATATGGCCAGGTGGGAAAAGCACGACACTAGTTTGAAATGGTAGGCAGTTTCTTTGAAAGAGCTATGCCCCACTCGACCGGAATTATAAAATCAGAGTCGAGTGTTTGCACCAAATATTTGGTCGGAGAACGAAATGGCAGGGAGGAGAGAAAGAGAGAGAGAGAGAGAGAGAGAGAGAGAGAGAGAGAGAGAGAGAGAGAGAGGGATGGGGAGAGGGGCGAGAAAACGCCTCCATTCGAGGCCACACGGTGTACACTTCACTGATCCATATTTCAGAAGACGGCCAACTTTCGTGTATTCAAAATTCAAACACATGTTCGAATCGAGTCGCGAAACTCCAATATCGAACCACCGGGACGATATTTCATATTCCATCAACAAGTCTTTTCGAATATTACATTTTTATTTGCCTCCTGGTGTTATGTAACAGCATGTTCTGTAATTCAAGTCGAGTGGTTTTCCCAGATACGAAAATTGTATTTGACGTCGTTCAAGGGAACACACTAACTTTAGAGTTTGAAACAGTGAATTTGTTTTTTGTAATTTTTGTGAAATTACTGATATCAGTTCAAATTTGTGACAAAATTACGGAAATAAATACGCGGGAAATTCTTAATTTTTATTCTAACATTTCTCTTAGATATTTTCGAAACTATGGTTCTTTACCCGGTCGTTATAACATCTACGGAACTATTGGTGAATTTGTTCAAGAAGGAATATATTTTACACAATGCACCTACAATGTAGAACAGGATTTAAATCATGATTTATTCAGTTATTCACGACTTCCTTATTCTCTCTCCATCCTCTTTATTGCTTAATCCTTCATTGTGTCATCGGTATTTAACAATTTGCGTATTATGTGGTTGAAATAGCGGTTCAAGTAACCGCAAAATGAGTTCCATTTACCACTGTTGAAGGCGATTAAGAAATTTTAATTAAGGCCAACTACGATGGTACGTATGGACGTTTGAATATTCGCACAGTGGATAAATTCCCGGCGACGAGGACTCGTTCAAGCATGTCAACTCTTTATCTTAAACCGTTTTAATTACGATGGGACACGGAGTGGAATCCGCTAAGTCGATATGTGCAGATGGCATTGACGTGCACCTCAATACAACTACGATCACGTGAATGAAGTAAGTCTGTTCGTGGCTCCTTATTCTACTGCGAGAGTCCTTGCGTTTTGAGTATTCTCAGAAGAATCATAATGCAACGAAACGTAGCTATTACCACGCTTTTTAGCTTCAATAATTCTTATACAAGGTATTTTCTATTTTGTCGTTAAAAAGGTAAGGGAATTTTCAAGCGAAAATAAGAGAAATCTGTTGTAGCGAATTTCACAGTAAACGCTTTATTACAAAGTTATCAGCCACTATTGAACACAGTTTGAAATATAAAATATGCGCATGGGAACAAATTTGTTGTTGCAGAATATATAAAAGTAACAACGCAGGAAGAATTAACACAACTAATTAATAAGTTAGTTGTTGATATTTGATAATATTCTCGCGATATCTTCAATATAATAAATTTGATTTATTTATTTATGATTTATGACGAGTTGGTCGACTATTTTTACACATTTATGGGAATTTTCAAGCTGCAAAAATACACAGAATATAAAACATAAAAAATGTATTTGAGTATTTTATTTACAAGTTCATGTCAGGTCTTACTAACGAAATGTTGTTATTTGTTATATTTAATAAATAAAATAATTCTCTACCTCGGGTGCATTTTTTAAATCAATTTTATATCCATAAAAAATATGCATTTGCATAAATAGTTTACTGCTAAATTTTATGTAATATCTTTTTCTTATTTTCACTTGTAGATTATGCTCTCATAGTTTGACTAAAAAAATTTTACGTTTTACACACCCTACGTGCGATACATATATCACATAAGCGAATTATAACTCGGCTAACATTTCTCACACGTTAATTTGGAAAAATATCGGCGATCGTACAGCAATAGAGTCAATAGGGGATCTTTTCGCTTGAAAGATCGACGAGCAACTTTTTAATTCGCTACAATCTGCAGTTGTTTCAATATTTAACCGTATCGTGATACGTTTTAGTCCGTTTGTATACAATCTGTATGAAACAGAATCATAAAGCTTTTAATCCTGTTCAAGCAATCTAGTGAACCATAATGGCATGCATTCCTTTATTGTGAATTCTGCCGTAAAAACAATAGATGTTATGAATATTTCTCATACTCTTTCTCGATTTACGTGCACATGGATTAATAAATATCTATAATAATTGTTTCGAGAACCTAAACACCCACGGAAGATATCAATTTGGGCCAGAAAAAGAACTCCACCAGTGAAAAACAGCATCGATCTCAAAAAGTAAAATTCTAGCAGTAAAAAGAAAACAGCACACGCGTAACAAAAAGGACGATCTAACAATAAAAATAAATGTTTAAGTGGGCGTAACAATATCAGGAGGATTTTAGAAATGAGAGAGACACTTTGACGATTACGAATAGAAGAAATTACAATACCAGGAAATAGTAGAAAAACCAACGTAAAGATACAAAATCAAACGGATATCATCGATCAAAAGGCGCAGAGATTGCTAAAAGAGATTGCAACGATAAATGAAGGTATTGGAGAAGAAAATTCTATCGACGAAAGAGATAGAAAGAAAGAAAGAACGTGAAAAGGAGAGGGGCGAATTGCACGATGTCTTGACTCGGAAACGATCTGCAAATTCCTAAGATATTCTAGGGTTTATAGGGGCGTATGCCAGAAATCCAAGGACGACTTAAGGTACAATGGAATTGAACTATAAAGTTTTCAACGCGAAAGTACGATAGTACCATCTACGTATACATGTTACACATCGATATCATGTTATGCGTGTAACTGAATGTCGCTTGCATCCACCCATCACCTTCTGCCATTACAATTATATTAACTTTCCATGAATATCATCGCAATAAATCAAGAATCCATTTAATGCACCGTAGCTGTAACATTTCTATGCGAACTTATATTCAGCGATTCCTTATCGGTAGAATATATTAATTTCCATCGAGATCTGATCGATGGAATGAATTATGCTTGGTTACCGCGTGACGGCCACCTCGACATCAACGTGGTAAACGACGTCAATGGTGAAACTCGATCAGGTTGATCGAAATCGAAGGATCACCGATTCACAGGGGTAGCTTGCTATATCGCGACCGGTCGACGGCCGGTGGGGGTTGCTTCCTGGGTCGCACTTTCTGGTGTGGGTAGAGCAACCACCGCCAGTAGTATCACGGTGACGAGCAGACGCGGTTGTCTTCTACCTTTCTCGCCGATTTCTTGGTTTTCGTTCAGTATCCGCTACGGCCACCCTCGAAACGACGTTCATCAATCGTAAGTAAATTGTCACTATTCTACGACACGTAAATTCCTCGAGACATTTGAATCTTCCTTCCCGGATTTTCGCCCCGTTTGTCACTTTGCCTCCTTTTGTCCTTTCGCGCGTCTTGTGTGATCAATGACGGGACGTGGAAATCAAGCGTAGATCAAAGTAAAAGTGAGGAAAAGTTTGTGTAACGATACTCTGCTCTATTGATATTTCTAGGTATGTGTGGAATTTCTGGCGCTCAATTCAAAAATAAAAGCTGCACGTTCGATCGGTAAAACAGTCGATCAACTCCTAACGTTCCGACGCAGTTACGTTGCACAAAGTGTACATTTTAATCGATAAACTTGCATGTATCGCGTAAATGATGTTTTTGTAAGAACGGTGCGTGCTTTTCATCGATTTTATTGGCTACGGGCAATCTGTTCCATAGAGTCTATTTAGATTAAACCACAGTTTTTCGTCGCGTGAGACCAGACCGCAGCATCTAACAATGCGATGTCTATAGTCACGTCATTGCATTACACGCCCCCCTCGTCGGTTAAACGATCAATTTTAATTACGCGCACGAAATTGTGCCGCTAATTTAACGAGTAACTGACATGCCAGATCTCGTCACTAATCTTCTTGTTCGACACTCAATGATGTCTCCTTCGTTTTATTCAAATTGTATGCAAATACGCGTTGGATAGTTATCGCTCCGACGAAGTTACCGCGCGGACCACGACATCTATGTTCGATATCAACGTGAAAATTCAACGACACGAACTTTGAATCGGACACAAGAGGTTAGGAATTTGCAGTTTGCTTTGCATTTTCTAACTAATATAACTAGACAGAAGCTGAACTATCTAAGGATGATAGAGCGGATGACTATTTCTGGAAATTGAATTATTATTTTATCGCTAGATAAAAAGAAACATTCACTGGCGAACACTCCCTTACCCTCACGCAGGCACTAGCTGTACACACATGCACATATCTTAACCTAAGCCTACGTGTCTCGTAAGAACTGTACCATCTCGTTGTTGTCTGCTGATTTTAAAACTAAACAGAAGCTGTATTCCTTTAAACTATTTACAATGTAACATTTATCCTAACTCATACATTAACGCTACAATTAATAAATTCAAAGAACGCCGTTTCGGGGATAGCAGAGCGTAGGTAGAGATTTCTACCAAAGCTATTAGTCGAGAAATTCTGATTAATTAACATTACAAGTGGCAATTTCCTAGAGAGAAACAAATCAGAATTATTTTGTCGAGGACTGTTACGTGTTAGAGTACGTAGGGGTATTTTGTAATTTGCATTTATCCGGTATAACTTAATATATGGAAATTTATATTTTTATTCGTGTTTTTAAATTTTGTTCATTATATTTGTCTTAATCTTGTTTCGATTAAGATTTTCATTAGAATATTTCTATACGAGTCTACCGTGTTATCTGTTTGACAGATTCAATAACAAATTAGGATTGTTCTTTCGAAATAGAATTGTGACACGTTGAATAGGAAATTTTCTAACTTGCATCCTTGTGGTGAAAAATTTATATGCTTTTCAATCTGAAAATTTTACTTAAAGGAAACTCGCCTTTCCTTTAGAACTTATGCTTTTCGTTGAATTTTGATCGATTTTCATTGTGAATTACTACGCTAATTTTGTGCAGAGAAACAAACACAGATTTGTTCTTTTGATAGAGATCTGTTTTATGTTAAATGGAAAATTCTTACGTAAAGGTTTCGTCCATGGCATTTTCCTACCGTCTTGATCGTTGAACCTCGATCGATAGAACGTCTCTAACGATATTTTAACATTCCGGTTATTTTGATAATTGAACGTTCCACGGGAGAATGATTCTCCATGACTTATTATCGTGTTTGGCCTCCTTGCTTCCGTGACGATCAATATTTGGATCGTGGCTTGCTTAGGATGCTTAAGGTTAGATTAACTCGTATTTTTATGCGTCCCCAGCTCGCGTTATCGGATCGCGCACCTTTTACGACCAATTTCCCGTTTCTTTCCGGCATTCTGCACCCGATCGCCACATTTACGGCGTCGAATCGATGAAAATGTAACACAAAGGTTGCAAAGATGGACAACGAATTACGTAACACAAAGGTTGCCAGCACCGACGAAGAATTCCGTGATGCATTCAGACAACGCGTAAGAAACCGACTC